>NC_047024.1:22011541-22274684 GCF_902652985.1 Pecten maximus | reverse complement strand
CTGGTGATATTACTGAGTCTTCTATTGGTGATATTACTGAGTTCTTCTATTGGTGATATTACTGAGTCTTCTATTGGTGATATTACTGAGTTCTTCTATTGGTGATATTACTGAGTTCTTCTATTGGTGATATTACTGAGTTCTTCTATTGGTGATATTACTGAGTTCTTCTATTGGTGATATTACTGAGTTCTTCTATTGGTGATATTACTGAGTTCTTCTATTGGTGATATTACTGAGTTCTTCTATTGGTGATATTACTGAGTTCTTCTATTGGTGATATTACTGAGTTCTTCTATTGGTGATATTACTGAGTTCTTCTATTGGTGATATTACTGAGTTCTTCTATTGGTGATATTACTGAGTTCTTCTATTGGTGATATTACTGAGTTCTTCTATTGGTGATATTACTGAGTTCTTCTATTGGTGATATTACTGAGTTCTTCTATTGGTGATATTACTGAGTTCTTCTATTGGTGATATTACTGAGTTCTTCTATTGGTGATATTACTGAGTTCTTCTATTGGTGATATTACTGAATTCTTCTATTGGTGATATTACTGAGTTCTTCTATTGGTGATATTACTGAGTTCTTCTATCGGTGATATTACTGAATTCTTCTATTGGTGATATTACTGAGTTCTTTTATTGGTGATATTACTGAATTCTTCTGATGGTGATATTACTGAGTTCTTCGATTGGTGATATTACTGAATTCTTCTATTGGTGACATTACTGAGTTCTTCTATTGGTGATATTACTGAGTTCAGTAAACATTTAATTCTAAATGAGAATGATCCTTTTTAAGATACTTACCACCAGCTTGATCATGAACACTAATTCGAAGTTGATAACAAGATTCTCATAATTTAAGAACATGAACCAAACTACTTAAAGATATTTCGAGACTTGGATCAAGCACGATGTTGGTTTGACATCTTCTCACGCTAAATTATCCTTCGTTTGGATACGTTTCTGAATTATTAGAAAATGGTTGACTTTATTTTTAGTTCCTTATGCATATGCTAATCCATCGTCGGCTTCCCATGGTTGATTGCATTACGCCATGCTTCACTTATCAGGTAAGTGCAGCGTGGCGTAATGCAATCAACCGTAGGCATCCGACGAAGATGCTAAACTATTATATACTTTTGTTTTATAGTCGGATGTAAAATGCTATTTAATTGTTTTTCCTATTTTCAATCTATACAAATTGACTTACATGAATACTTTATAAAGTCTTATACAATGTATATTAAACAACAAAGTACTGTACCATAATCATTATTATTTAAACATTTGGATACTGTTACTTAAACTACCAAAGGTATTTGAAAAAGTGAATTTTAAATTAAAAAAAATCATGATTCCAGGTTCAGGGTAGCAACAGCACAGCCGAAATGAATTAAACTGCATCATACGGCTTCTTCATCCTTTTATGACTAGTCAGTGATATTAATATAGGAGGCGACCACCAAACCCGAAATAGGCAAGTGGAGCAATTGACCCATAATTTAATCACGTTGATAATTTGAATTTCAATATATGTTACTGCGGCTATGATAAATATTGAATTCGTATAATGGTGATATGAGAAAGGAATGTCTATATTAGAATGCCTACATGGGTAGTCAGAGACTTGTTTTGATTTTCCAATTAATTTTCTAAAAAAAAAAAATAAACAAATAAAAAAAAAAAATTGAAAATTAACCATAACCATCAATATTTGATTTTATTTGCATTGTGTTGTCCCTATTATTCCATAAAATTAAAGACTCACGGAATTGGAGCCCCGAGGAAGTATCCGACTACAGTATTCGACTTATAGGCTTGGTGAACGCTTCTCAATAATTACAGTATTATGGCACTGTTTATCACCCGTTACCATGACTACTGTCCGCGATAGAATACCTGTTTTGTTTTTCTGAATTATACAAATTAACAACACATGATTTCGACAAATGCAGGTTGATGAAGGCCATTGGGAAATTTTATAGTCATTCGATGATGTTCTGACATTGATAAGATGTACTGTACACCTGGAAGGTTCACATAAATGTATAGGAAGGTAAGACAAATATTTAGTACTGCATATTGTGGATCATTACTAATGCCAAAATTCTACGAATGCTGTCTCAATGCGTTAAAACTTCGAGAGAGAAATAATTCGCTAAAATTTCCACGTGCGTCAAAAGAACCAATGTGTATACTGTACACGCACTTACTCTGACGCATTCAAATTTAGCGCAAAACAAAATCAAAAATATATTAGCGAAATAATAAATTAGCACACTAACAACGATTGCCGTAGAAACGAATTTAGATCAACTACAAGTAGCGTAATCAAAATTTAGCGAAAATCGCTAAAATAATATTACCGCTAAACATATGTTTACAGTAATTACTATTGGCTAGAATACTTGACAACGTAACATAACATCAATTTTACTTATATATATGTTGGACCAATGTTTCACAAAAATTGATAATGGAATATGAGCCAGCGTTATACGTATGAAATATTTATGAATGGAATCATGTATTTTATGGTCGATTGAACTAAGCTACGCTGCATTTATCACATTCTTCTATTTCAATTGATGACAAGCGATGAGTTCCGACAATAGGGGTTCTGGTTACTCGGATAGAAGTTAGTTAAATATGCAGAGGATAGTATTGGATGGTATAAACCGAGGCTGAGTGGGGTTTTTTTTAGATATTTTACCGTTTTTTTTGTTTTTTGTTTTATTAAAAACATAACTTTGTCTAGAAAATAGAGGACAATTTCCACACGATGTTCTTGTCAGCCGAAGACCCATGATATCAGTATTTTGGAATGATGAAGAAGACAATATAAATGTAAAGAAAAAACTATCACTTTTTATGAAGATAATTTAACCATTTAACAACCTTACTGGAAGGATTGTCCAAAATACATATAGGATATATTCACCTTTCAAAAAAATTATCTGTAAATTAGATACAGTAGAACAAAAATGCATTAAACTGACCCATACACAGCTGTTCCGTCCTTCTAGGACTCGTCAGTGATGTTAAGTGCCTAAAGCATTGATCAGGTGAGGCGACCAAAAGTGTCAAAATCTGGATGGAGAGTTGCAAAAGTGCGGAGCCCCTTGACCGACATGCCACACACTTATTTTATTTCGTTATTTCGAAATAGTATTTCTTTATATCGAAATATTGTTTCGATAAAACGAAATAACATTTCGATATAACGAAATTATATTTCGATGAAACGAAATAACATTTCGATGTAACAAAATAATATTTCGATTAAACGAAATAACATTTCGAAATAACGAAACAAAATCAGTGTGTGGCATGTCAGTCAAGGGGCTCCGTACAAAAGACCCTTAGCTCAGCACATTTCACGATTTTCAATGTTGGAGTTCACAGGAACATTTAGTACATGTGTATATTCTGAACGGGGTCACTGTTCAAATGGATTTAAATGTGATAAACAGGTTACAATAGACCTCGGGGACTGAAAAGTCCACCAACAGTGTATACCTACTGCAATCTCGAAGTCTCGATATCGAGTTAGAGTTGTGGTTTGCTCGGGTTTTGCCCAGTTTATCGATAATGAGTTAGAGCCGTGGTCTGTTGGCATTTTATCCTCAGTTTATCGAAAATGAGTTAGAGTCGTGGTGTGTTGGCGTTTTATCCTCATTTTATCGATAATGAGTTAGAGTCGTGGTGTGTTGGCGTTTTATCCTCATTTTATCGATAATGAGTTAGAGTCGTGGTGTGTTGGCGTTTGTCCCAAGGTTTTCGATATCGAGTTATAGTCACGGTTTTTTGACGTTTTCCTCTCGGCTTGTCGATATTAAGTCGGAGTCGTGGTTTGTTTGCGTTTTGTCGTCAGTTTATCGATAATGAGTTAGAGTTGTGGTTTTTTGGCGTTTTGCCCACAGTTTATCGATAATGAGTTAGAGTCGTGGTTTGTTGGCGTTTTGCCCACAGTTTATCGATAATGAGTTAGAGTCGTGGTTTCGTTTTAATGTTTCGATTGTTTTGCTAACCGAATTCTCTCCGTCACTTGACTCCGATATGATATATTAATTTTATCTTCTTTTCTTTTTTAATTATTTCATTTAATCTGTCCTCACGAGCTGCTAGATAATCAATATATTTGCTGTTTGCTGTTTTTAGACTCCTGACCATTATCAGTTGCACGAAAGTTTTATTCTAATTGGAAAACAAAACACTTTGACAGAAGAATCCGGATTAATTGATAGAGTTAAGGTTTGACAAAACAACAATTTTTATCAGATCGAGTACCGTTAAGATAATACAAGTGTAATAACACACGTGATGAGATGGAACAAGCACAAAAGCCACACAAAATTGTGATATATTTAATCAAATAATATTTGTCCGGTACGGGGAGTTAGCATGCCATGAAAACCAACCTTCCTAGTTCTACGCTCTAAATTCTTGGAAATAACTCCACCAACTCTTTGGCGGATCTCGATTGGAGATGTTTGCCGTTCTTTAACTCGTGGTGTTACTCTTTTATACTTTTTAAAAAATATCCGTATAAATCTGTTCCTATACCACAGTTTTGTAGATTTTGAGTAAGCTTGCGTATCAATCATATCTTCGCTCTTAGGAGTCTTATCAAACAAAAAACAAAACAAAAAACAAAGAAAAAAATAAATTAAATTAAATTAAAAACAAAACAAAAAACAACAAACAAAAACAAACAACCAAATCCAATAGGCAGGAAGTTATACAATATTTTCCCGATCGATATTATATAAATAGTGCCCTTGTCTGAGGGGAATATGGAGGATTGTTTCCCCTAGGGAACATTATCTTCCGGAGCCGATAGGCGAGGGAAGATAATGTTCTCGAGGGGAAACAATCCTCCATATTCCCCTCAGACAAGGGCACTATTTATTTTATTATACCGAATAGAAAAATTTCCAAGTGAAAAAATCTGTTTTATCTGGTACAGTTCTCTTTATCTATGTAAAACTACACTGTTGCGTTTGTAAGAATTGTCTCCCTTCTCAATGTTCGGGATTTTCCGTAAGAAACAATCGTGCGTTTTCGGGCGGAGCGGGGAACATTGCAATATCCCACGGCAATGTTGACCGCTGTTTCTGACACTGCGTATTGTTTCAGGTCATGTGATTAGGAATTGACCAATAATAAGGCGAGAATCTTACATAAGGTATAATAATGAACAGTATTGCATTATTTGGGTGTCAAAACCTGAACAATCCAATCTTTCACACATAGCTTCGAGGTGACATCTTCCTGCTGTCGCCTTATGGTTGAGACATGTCTTCCAATCGATGTCTATTTAATAACGGAAGGTATCGTCTGCTTCCTTGTTTGTCTTGTCCCGTTCACTAGGTCAAATAATGAACGTTTGATTAAAGACTTGCTGGAGGAAGCAGGGGTCATAAGATCACGTAATTATCACTTGAATTTCTGTCGGTCAATACAAGCAGAACTGACGTACGATTCCTCCTGGTTTTGACCGTTGTCAATAGTCCTATGAACGGAAAAGTATATTCAGACCCGAACGACATGCCACGTTGTTCTTCGATGCCAAGTTGGCGACCCTATTTGGGCGTATGTCTATATTGGTGTCGGTGCATAGGGTACATATCGTACCTGTACACAGGTAAGCTTAAGAGATGGAGACAAGAGCAAACAGTGTTACAGGAACAACATAATTATGTCCTTGAACAATTTCGATCTTAGCTGGATGCTATTTATAGCATGTTTAAATTAATTAAGATGTCCCCGGGGTCTGAGCCATGGCCTACTTAGCCGTACGACAGAATTCACTTTCGATTGTATCAAAATAGCACCACAAGTTGTATGTGTCAAATTATCGTATTCTTAATTTTGAGCTCAAATATGTAACTAAACATTGCACAATCTTGAACACGAAAAAAAATCGAACTTTTAGGCATATTTGATTATCTATGTAAATCTTTTATGCAAGAGATACTCCCACTTCCAGTAATTGTTAAAAAAAAACAACAACAAATAAACAAAAAACAAACAAACAAAAAAACAAACAAAAACAAAAATAAAAAACAAAAAAACAACCAAACATTAAGATTTTTTTGGTACATTATGTTGAGCAAGACTGAGCGAGAAAATTATAACGTCATTAATTTTTGAAACGTCAGATTTAAAATATCCTTTCTTTTCCTCTTGTATGTGCTTAACGTTACCGACAAAAAAAAAGTACTATTTTTGTTTTGGCATGGTATTATTTTTCATAAGTCACGGATACTCTTAGCCACTACTTTGTGCAGTGTATTCGAAAGTATACTGTTATTCAATGAGTTGTCTCCACTGTCTTATTTTCATGCGCATGCGCTGTTGCATGGAGGATATATTAGCCGAGAACAAATAAACCTTGCGTCACCTTCATAGATTTGTCCATTTTTGCGAACGAACGACCGACCGACATACCAATACAGATAAACGAACAACATTTAAGAGAACATCTAAAACCCTCTATCATACTTATTGCCATACAAATGCCCAGCGACGATACTACTTTTCGTAACACGGCATATTCGCGTGTCCATAAATCTTTTGTGATTGCAGCCATCTGTCAAGCTCGACTGTCGACCACTGTGAGGGATCGATTTGTAAGGGGAACCAGGATTGGACAGCAGAAGTAATTGTGAGTGATTCTATGGTTTACAGTTTCTAAATGGGAAATTATTTGTGGGAAAAAAAGTCCTGAAATAAATATGTTTAGTAAAATAAGACTTGACCGACATAACCAATCGATTTTATAATTTTCTTTTGTCACAATCGGAAGTAGATGTCGAAGGTGAAGGTCACTCTTGACGTTAGGTAATGTCCATAACAGCTGTAATAGAATTTAGAACAACGAAATGAGTTGCTGTGTGGTCGAGAAACTGGGTTAGATTGGTATCTATGTCTTTTAGACAAATAACTGGAAGTGGAAAGGTTGTTCCGGTGTGATCAGAGTGCAGCGGTCTTTATCACGATAACCAGGGTAACCTGAATGGTATGTATTCAACACAGTAGCTTTCTATGGTGGCTGATTATGGCCATCTCGTGTTGTCGTCTTGTCGCTTTGTCGCGTTCAAAAACTGAGACAACCCGAGATTTATAAGATAAAATGTCGTCTTGTGTTTTTAAACCGCAACGAGGCGACAACACGACAACACGTGAAGTCGACAACACGACAACTCGAGATGGCCGTCATCAGCCACCATAGCTTTCCCCCTCGTCACACACCCTACCATGGAAACAAACTGTCCCATTAGTTTTCGTTATACATTTTACTAAGCAGACAGACGCCACTAATTTGAATCACAATTCCGATGTCTAATTAGTTTACTTCAGTGTTCATGACTTACTAGGGTGTCAAGTTTAAGTTCTTTAGAAACTGAAAATTACACTATATTTAGGATGAACTAATAATTTTGGCATATGTCGAACGTGACATTATACATGTGTATGTAATGTATTGACCAGTTCATTGTTTTTCTATAACGAATTCCAGGGGTGCAGGGTGGGAATTTGAACGTAGCCCCTGGAGTATTGAGCGAGGCTAACCTGATTTCTCCAATTAGCCCTGTTTCCTATTGCAGCAAAACCAAGTCGACCAAGAGAGTGTGTTCTCATAGGTATATTTTTCTCACGTTTCCCTTTCTTATTTGAAAAGACACCTGTTCGACCCTTTTGATTTTATTAGTATCTTCTCTTTATCGGAATAGAAAACTCCATTTCATTGACCTCTTCTCTTTATCGGAATAAAAACATCATTCCATTGGCCCCTGCTGTTACCACTTCCACAATGCAAATCTTACCAGAAATATCACTTGAAACTTGCAGGTAAAATCAGTGTTCCATTATCGCTAAGTTCCAATGATATTGATTAATTAAATGTCGACTTTACCGTAACATTATAAATACGTCGGATAAATACTCTCTGATTACTCTACACACCACAATTCAATATTATTGGATTTCCGTATCACGTGTTCTTGATGAGGGAACATAACAGTTCAAACCAATTACATGACTAAAATATCGATAGAGTTCTCTCCCTTTGCTGTCGGGAGTGTAAGCCGAACGTTTTGCACGGATTATAAAACAAAATCCGATTACAGAGAATTATGGTCAAATTAGCTTATTAGTCCGTACAATGTTTTCTCAATTTACAGTTGATATAAAGACGTCATAACGGAAGGATCGGTAGGAGATTAAGCCGACTGGAATCCGAGCAAGAGACATTTATCTGCGGGATTAAGCCGACTGGAATCTGAGTCGGCTGACAGCAACGCTATTGCCAAATCCTATTAAGGAGACGCAACACATATTTGGACGCTCCGTGAACTCGTTGAAACTCTATATCCACGCGATGTTTCTTGCCAAGTCCGCATTACGAGAATATGACACAACCTGGATCTAGTCTAACAAACATGTCGGATGTCGTCAATAAAGCAGGAGACCCTTACACTTCCGGACCACCATACTTATTTCAATGTGTCTCCATGTTAATCCACTTGGTATGATTTAGTCTCGTTTAATTATATTTACAAGCCAAAGTATCTACGGAATTCACATGAAATGTATGTGTCCAGATATCAGGAAAATGACTCTCAAGTTGAATAAACGAATTAAAGAATAATCTTAAATTGTTTTGTTTTGATTGTTTTAGTCGTTATTAAGAAGATAATAATGATAGTTTTCCGCCATATTATCTTACCTATAATAATTACCTACCGATTTTCGTCTTCGGAAAATCGGATTTGTCGCGTTCATTCAACATTATAAAGGTTAAATCAAATCAAACAGACATTTTTTTGGAGAAAATATCGTAGATCATATGTGTTAAACAGATGTTGATTCACAAAGAAAATTGACTATTTAACGGCCTAATAACGACCTATAAATGTTCTTTCAAATCTGTAGCAATGTTCCAACAATATACCTGCAATGTATATACATATTGAGATACCAATGTAGTAAGGACAATTTCGTTGAATTTATACCTATGATTCGATTACATCTGTCATGGAACCAGCATTCATAGGTTCATATATTGATAATATTTTCATCACAACAAAATTTCGCTGAGACCAGACAATAAATGTTGTGCCTAACTTTCTGGATTTGCGGCAGGGGACTCTCAGTCGTTACATTATAGAGTCTGGCAAGAACGACTGTCACCGTTTACTAGTTCGCTAATGTGATACAGAATAATTATAGTTGCATCTATTCGGTCGTTAAGAAAATAAATGTAAATGTTAAAAATGTCATTTGAATGGTCGACCCTACGTAGCTTACAATAACATATCAATACTCTTGTTAGCATACCAATATTTCGCTGAGTCCAGACAATAAATGATGTGCCTAACTTTCTGCATTTGCGGCAGGGGACTCTCAATCGTTGCAATATAGAATCTGGCAAGAGTGATTGTCACATTTAGTAATTCTCTAATGTGGCAAGGAATATAAGATACTGGGAAAAAACACTTTCAATAGGCTGTGTCTTTAACGGATCAATTCTTAGCAGTTTACCTCGATGATAACACAACATATATATGTAGTGATCCTTATTACTGCCATGGTGAACGTGCCCTTTCATTGGCCCAAGAGACGTCACAACCGGTACGTGATTGGCATCTCTTGGTCTTCAGCAGAAAGAATCTCAATTAGGAGTCCCTCTCGTATCGTCATATATGATCACGTGATTAATGATTTATAGCATAAAGCATCTACATTTCAGCGGTAGACATGAGTTCAGGATTCTTAGTCCAGTGCCCTATATGCCCTTAATATAAAGTCGGTCAAAGCTTTTTGATGAAAAATAGATATACATGTATTTCCTTGTAAACCCAGCTTAAAACTTGAACAAACATATCTGTCAGAGTAGATGTTTCTATTGAAAATTGTAATGTTATTTATAGAAATGAAAGATTTTGAATCTGAGCTTTTATATTTGACGATTTTTGCTCCTAGTATTACGATTAAATTAAAAAAAAAAAGATAAAAAAAAAATAATAATAATAATAACAAAAAATAAATCTCTAGGTTGGTAAGTATGAATATGAAAAAGAATTTGGTATATCACAAGCGTACTGTACTGGTTGTGATATACATACGTATATTCGCATTCATACCTGTGTAACTGTGTTTCCGAATTGATTATCAAAAATAGGAAAAAGTGTTGGGAATATCATTAATATTGCATTATCAGAATTGTATCAACTGTTTCTAAATACGTTAAAAGTACAGTTGGATCAGTCGAGAAAGAAACTCGTAATTAATTCGACACCAACTCATGTCATCACCATGATTAGCTAGAAGCTAGTGTCAAATTAATACACCATTTCCGTTTTATCGATTCAATCCGTTTGAATCCCGACTTATCACTTCTTATCACATATTAATGCGCGATAACGGTTTTTTATTCAAAACCATCAAATTTGTAAAAATTAATGTAGATGTAATATGTGTACAATTCACATCCATGTATATATAAACACCGCGATCTAGGGATCCATATCTTCTCATAGACAAGTTTTCACTATGATCATGTCATCGGGCCGACCATCAATGGCCATTGAAACGTTCTTTTATAAAGACGTGCATGTTTCTGGCTAGACGAATGGGTGCCGTAGATCATGAGTTCGAGGCCCGGTCAGGGCTTGAATAATATAAATTGTCTTCCTTCGTCATTTGTGTTTGTAATATAATAAAAAAGAAGGTTCTGAACATTTTGCGACAAAATAACACTTTTATAAAATAAATTTGTGTTCAAACCATTTTGTGTGCTCGTTGTTAATGATGACACGTGGAACTATATTACTGTGTGTAGATTACCAAGTGTTCGGGTATGGAACTTGCGGACGTCAGTATATTGGTAAGCGACAGATAAACGCCCTTTTTGTAAGAAATTTGGGTCAAACGATTCTAACGGCATTTTCTTTGAAACTAATTCCGTGCCTGATCAACCACATCAGTGTCACTAGTCATAAGGGCCGCGGTGGCTGAGTGGTTAAGGTGTCCCGACACTTTATAAACTAGCCCTCCACCTCTGGGTTACGGGTACTCCGGCTTTCCTCCACCTCCAAACCTGGCACGTCCTTAAATGACCCTGGCTGTTAATAGGACGTTAAACAAAATAAACCAAACCAAACTAGTCATAGTGGTGATTTCGTACGTTTAAAAATTTCATATTGGACAATAAACGTATAATGCCGCAATTTGTATTCGTATCCACTTTTTTTCTTGACGCCCTATACAACTAAACGCTAAAAAATCAGGAAGCACATTATATTAATTCATACCGAGAAAGACCGGCTGCCATGTTGGTTTACACAAGTTCTTCCTTCACTGACCGAATCACTGCACAGTTTAGTATAGAGTCTCATATACGGCGAATTGTTTTCTACAGACATATTGGCAAATGACACATATGACGTAGATAAATTTAATACGAATGGTAACGTTTTAAGTTATGTACCATTCTGAATCTCATTGAAAGCTTATACATGAATTCATGAAGTGCGTTAGATTAAGGAACTCGGGTGTCTTCGGCAGTAAGCTTCAGTGAGGCAACACTATAATTTCGAGATCAGTTTCGCGCTATCAAAAACGCCAACATACCACAGCCTCCCAAAGGATACACACATACGCTACAAGCATGCATCTTACACACAGGGGAGACCGTTCTTAAATGAACTTAGCTATTTATAGGACGTCAAACGGTACAAATCCAAACCAAACCCACAATATGTTTACGCTATTAAAAACTAATAATCTGTTGTCGAAGAAAACGACAACACTATTGTTTAGTCCAGAAATATGACAGACCATCACCTCAAATGTCTCAATCACATTTGCGCTTGATTCAAATCTATTTATATTTACTGTGATTTGGAACCAGGACTTGCAAGCGTCACATTATAAAAAATACATTATACGCATTTTTTCAAAGAGAGTACTTCATTAAGGTGATTTATTAATGCATGGGGCATATTAATTCAACTTGAATTACTAAAAATACGAATTTTATCAGCAAGCAAATGCGAATGAGTACATAAATATATTATATTTCATGCATATTCATAGATGATATATCACAATCATGGACGAATTCCATTTATCCCCGTCAAAAATATCACTGTAAGAGAAGCACGGTGCTTAATTTACAAAGCATGACCAACATTGATGGCAGGCGAGAATTTATTTATTCCCAGCTCTCGTATAATGTTTTGTTTTGGTCATTAATCGTCGGCCTAGTGCGGGGTCGTTCTCTTCGATACCGCGGACATGGGATTATTTGTTTGGTCGTGCAAGACTACAGACCAACAAGGGACGCTGCACAGAAGTGGTTCGTGCGGCCGTGGAATTGACGTTTGTCAATTTCCTGAAACAATTATTATTGAACGATTGTATCTAGCCTGGCTGAGAAGCTACACTGAAATAAGAGAAATCTACTTATTTGGATGATTATCATCGAACCTCTAGGGAAATAAATTGCACCGTCTTCTTTAGAGTATCATAAAGCGACGGTATGTGTTTGAGTAATGGCGTCCAGGGTCATGGTAAATCTTCGTAGGCGCAACCAGAACCATTTATCTTTGACCCGCTAATTCAATTTATGTTTAAGTTGTGACAGACAAAATGTCCGTCAGTCATTACTCTGTCTATAAACCATTGTTAATTTGACAGCTGGTGTTCAGAAGGACGATGTCAATTGTCTACATTTGCCACCGCGGATTACTCTGTGTCCAGGGTAACTCACATTCTCAGAAATATAATACTAATATCTATATAGCTCAGATTACCAAATTCTGGTGTTCTGTGTGACAAGACAATATAGACAGCAAATAGTCTTCGGGGCAGGACCTGTGAGATTTTAACGATTCATATTGCCCCTTCCGTCAAGCCTGGTAGAACATTTTCTCGATTGCTGTCAGTTTGTTCAACTCCTAGCTCCTACTAGTGATATAGCCTTTTCTGATTGTAACTACCAATTACATGAACGTCGTCTGAACTTCTGATGGACTGAAAGACGTTGAATATTGATCACGAACTTCTGTATGTTTACTGCTGACGTCTCATCCGGAATAGGGTTTTTTTATCTACAGAATCCGACATTTAAACGAGACCATATTGCGCCTTAAACGCTTATGCCAGGGAAAAAGGGCAAAAAAAAGTTATACCCCGAGAACCTTGATAAAGTTGACGTAGATTGATACCAGGAGTTCCGAGAGGGTAAGCGCCTTACGATGTTCAAACCCGTTATGAAAATTTAGACCAAATTCAAGTAAGTTACGTTCAAAAAACCAGACCCAGGGTAGTTACAACAGGAAATTAAATGCCTATCAATGAGCGTCGAAGACATCACAATGCATAATGTTTTATCAGGCAAAACATTTATTTTCATTTTTGCTTTTGTTTTGTTTGTTAAACGGGGTTTTTATGTCGACCATAAAGCTTTCGCTTTATTCTTCATACGGCTGTATGATAAAAACTCCTTACCGCCTGATAGTCGACGCGACGTAGTCTGAGCGCAGATCAGTTCCAATCATAAGAGTATCAAATGTTGATAATGAGTATATATATTAACCACAGTCTCAAACCCAAAATTTCCACTCGTCCGCTTGACCGAATTTGGTGTTAAGCACGATGAGCCCTTGCCTGATTCGAGACAAATTTTCTAAAAAAAAAGGTGTTCCGTTCTTCAATTGTTTATATAATACTTGGAACCCTGAGTTTACAGCTAAGAGAGACCAACCAACCAATTGTTTTCCCATAGACCTTAGTGTTAACGTTTTGGATTATTTCATTCAAATTCTTGAATTGAATATGACGATTATGGTTTATAACAAAAGTTTAGGGTCTGATATAACACCTAATCAAAAAAAAAAATTGGGTCCTTCAGCTCAAATTTTCTCCAGGGTAGCCATTTTGAAAATAGGTGAATTTCGCAGTAAAAATTCTCAAAAATCTTAAATGTTTACCTGTTTACTATTATTACGTGAACGTTTGGGAAAAAAACCAATCGGACTTAAGAAATTTATATCAACATTTCTTATTGATAGTTACCTATCAGGCTACATATCTATTTTCTCACTTCATAACATACTGGCCAATCAGTGGCTGCCAGACATTTTATCCTTGGCTCAACGTTCTATACACAGGGGCTGTTTCAAAAATATATTTTTTCAATTGGTTGGTTGGTTGTTCCCTATAAGGAATATTTGTCCAACCAACACCAATTATAAAGATTATGAGCAGATGATACATGGATCAGGGAATAATGATGTGTCCAATTATATGAAAAAGTAATTAAAACCGCGTGTTTAATAGTGGTATATTAAGAAAATCTATCAATAAAACATAGCAGATGTCATGCAGTTCCGAGTTCTCATGCAAATTAAGAATTGGCAAAGAAATATCCGACTCAATTACAGCTGTTAATTAATGGCGTTTCCATTTCTAATGAGCAAGATCAATGGAGCGCATTGCACTGCGAATATAAGGACCACTCTGCTCAAGGACCCACTTGTGGCCAAACAAACAGTTTCACATCCGAACGAGCTCCCGGTGTCAACACAGGAACAATCTTGGCTGCCCACCGTCGGGAAACACCAACATTTCAAGCATTTATTGTCGTTGTTTTGCATGCATGAGTATGTTTGTCTAGTGTAGAAAAGCTGGGCTATGAATGCGTGAGGGAGAAGGTAGGTGGGGTGATTACGGTCAAACCCATCAGGGGCACTATGCAGTCACTCGACGCCTACTTAGAATGATATTTGTCGGCATACTTGACATTTTCTAAATTGTTTAAATGAACTATTGCCATATGACGTACGTTTTGTAAGTATACTCTTGTTAATAAGGAATCATACGAACATGAAGGGAAAAAATGGAAAATGTCTTCCTCTGCCTTTAAGTATACATTACTACTTTTGTTAGCACAATGGTCAAAGATAAAGACATATTGCTACAGTGTTGGTCGATCGACACGTCAAAGGTTGATGACACAATGACCAGAGGTTTACGGCGGTCATTATGGCGTCTGCCGTCAATCGGTAAATAAGAAATGGTAGCGATTTATGTGATGAATTCTTCCAAAGCATACACAAAGACGATTTTGCATCTTTATCAGCACCCACACATTATTGTAAACTATAGTTTTTGTTTCAGTTCTAAGTTGTGGGAATGCTGGTTAGTAAGTATCTAGAGTTATAGTTTTTTTCTTATGTGAAAAGCAAAATATATTGAGAGGGGAACCTTGTTAGTCCAGACACTACATTATCTAACCAATATACCCTCTCCAAACATATTCTTCCATTAAAATATAGAAACCTTATTCTGGGTTCTGTGAAATGGTTCTTTTAAACAGAATCTCATTTCTCGGTATTTGTTTTACTCTGTGATGAGAATTAACCTCTGCAGGTTTTTGTTTCAGAAAATTCAATATTCTTAAAATTTCAGATAACGGTAAAATGTGGCAGCTGATATGTTGCTTCCTTGGAACAAGTTTCCTTGTGTATTTGTACATTTAGCTACCAATACATTTTGCTTCGTGTCTGTTTAGAAAAAAACAAGTCTACACGACACATGCAATTTCTTAATACTTACTAAGTAGACGGAAACAGCAACAACTTCCCACCCTGCCTCCCTGTCAAACATGTCGATGACGTTAATGATCTCTGTGCTCAGCGAGCAATAAGCGCTTGTCAATGCACGTTAATGATCATAATATGTCTAACATGTTCAGACCAAGGTCAAGGTCAATATATCAGGTGGAAGAACGGGAAGAAAAACGATTTTATTCATAAAGTACACAATTGTTCTCCTGATCAACTAAATTCTATAAATGATAAACTCAATGTTTTGTCGGAGAAGGCTTCTGTAAGTAAATCTGAAGTGAATGAGGTAGTTAACCAAATATCTAATCTATTTAAAACGGCAGCTACAGACATTTTTGGATACAAAAAGAATCACATGGGTAAACAAAATATAAATAATGCCTCTAATAACAAGCCATGGTTTACAGCTGAGTGTCTCACCAAAAGGCGGGCCTTCCATGATGCGAAAAATATATACACAACTCACAAAACTGATATCAATAGACGAAATATGAATAAAAAATCTAGGGAATATAAAAAAATCATAAGGAACTGTTATAACGTATATAAATTTAACACTGAAAATAAAATACGTACTATGTCAAAATCTAATCCCAAAGAAATTTGGGACATCTTAGATTCATTCAATAAAAGTAATAATAGAAATGGCGATGTCGATATATCTTTGGATGAGCTCTATGATTATTTCAAAAAATTAAACAGCTCTGAGGATGAAGAGGATGAAGTTATCATTCCAGATACAACTGAAAATGAATTTGATTTTATACTAAATAGTGAAATAACTGAAAATGAAATCAGACAGGTTATTGTTAACCTCCCAAGTAATAAGGCACCTGGTTATGACAATATAATTAATGAGTACATAAAACATACAGAGTCCACATTTCTACCTATATATGTTAAACTTTTTAATGTTATTTTAAACTCAGGATGTGTACCAGAAGCGTGGACTATTGGAGTCGTTAAACCTATATACAAAAAGAAGGGAGACCCTAAAAATCTCGATAACTATAGAGGAATAACTCTAGTTTCTTGTCTCGGTAAAGTATTTACTGCTATTTTGAATTCAAGATTAAACAAATTTTCGGAAGAAATCGATTTAATTTCAAATGTCCAAGCTGGCTTTAGAAAAGGTTACTCTACAACTGAAAACATATTTATCCTGCACGCTTTGATATCTATATACCTTTCCAAAAATAAAAAACTATTTTGTTCATTTATTGATTTTAGAAAAGCGTTCGATACTGTTTGGAGGGTAGGATTATGGAAGAAATTGTTAAAAAGCAATATCACGGGGAAAATTTTTAATGTTATAATTAGTCTTTATGATAACACTAAATCTTGTGTAAAAACTAGCAGTGTTATGACCGATTTCTTCACATGTCATGTCGGGGTAAAACAAGGGGAAAATCTCTCCCCATTTTTATTCTCGATATATCTAAACGACATGGAAGATTTTTTTATGCATAATAATGTTGACCAACTTCACTATATCGATACTCTCTTCCAAGAACGCATTGGCATATTCGTTAAATTATTTATTCTGCTATATGCAGATGACACAGTTGTCATTTCTGAAACAGCAGAAGGTCTTCAAAAAGCTTTTCAAGAATTCGTAATATATTGTAACATTTGGAAACTTAAGGTAAATCTTAATAAAACAAAAGTTGTAATTTTTGAAAAAAGAAAAAGCAATGTACAAAATGTTCGTTTTACCCTTTTTGGTGAAGTACTAGATACCCAGGACAGTTATTCTTTTCTAGGACTGTTGTTTAATTGTAATGGCAGTTTCTGTAAAGCGAGGAAAAAACTGGTCGAGCAGGCTCAAAAAGCAACATATGCATTATACAGAAAAATTAGAAATATTATATTACCAATAGACCTTCAGTTGAAATTGTTTGATGCTTTAATCTCCCCCATACTTTTATACTCGTCTGAGATTTGGGGGTTTGAAAATGCTAAGGTGTGTGAGAAGTTGCATGTACAATTCTGTAAAAAAGTTTTAAATGTTCGTAGTTCCACAGAAAATATAATGGTATATGGTGAAACGGGTAGATATCCCCTAAATGTTGAAATTAAGTCTAGAATGATAATGTTCTGGTATAAATTAATTACAGGTGAAAATAAATTATCAAGTTTAATGTACAAGCTTATACTGAATTTACATGTAAATGGTTTTTCTGGTTTCAAATGGATTTCTTTAATAAAGGATATACTTAATAGTACAGGGCTAAGTTACGTTTGGTTACATCAAAATAGCTGCACTATGAATAAAAATTACCTCAAATTACGGTTAAAAACTATCCTGCACGATCAATTTATACAACAGTGGTATACTGATATTGACAAATCTTCCCGTGGTAAAACATATGCAGTATTTAAAAATCAGTTCCAGATTGAAAAATATTTAACCATGCTTAAACAAAAAGATAGAATAACAGTATGTAAATTCAGAACTAGTAATATATTTCTTCCGGTAGAGACAGGGCGATGGACCGGAACGTCTCGTCAAAATAGGATTTGTCCGCTATGTTTTACTGGGGTTGGATGCGAGTACCATTATTTATTTTTATGTTCTAGTATATATGTAAATCAAATTCGTAGAAAGTATATACCTAGTTATTATACATGTAACCCATCTATTCATAAAATGAAAGGATTATTATCATTATGCAATATTAGAGTATTATCAAATCTATCTATGTTCATCCAATTACTAGAAAAACATCTAAAAAATAATATGTGAATTTCCAACATCAAATTCTAAAATTTATATAGTGTATACAGTATTGTAAAAATATTGAAATTATATGTTTTAAAACATAATGTTATATAATAAGTACTACTGTAAGGTTAAATATACCATCCTGTATTGAACGAACGTTTCATGCAGTGTACACTACAAACTTTGTCTCAATGTATGTTTCACTACTCTGTATAGAATATTATATATTGTATTATGATGTTGTAATTTTTGTTGACCTCTTGTCGCACACAATAGTGTGCCTGAGTGCTAATAAAGATCTCTCTCTCTCTCTCTCAAATAAACGTTCATTATTGCCACCTCGTGCTGATTACCTTCAAATAGCACCTGCTTCACCTGCGTTCAGCGAAGCCTTACGTGTCAACCGACAATTTACAGTATAATAATCCATTATCTCATTGTCAATCAAGCATTTCCACGTGTTTACTGTCGATCATGGCAACTTCGGTATCATTATCTCCCGTTCCAATATGATAAAACAGATACAAAACTACAAGACCAGGCTTATGGAATTAAAAAAATCTGATGTAGAAATGCTAAAAGTTTATATTCCATCAATTCTATGAAATAAAGAACTTCAATCTCAGGGATAAGATTTTTCAGGTTTACCACTCGGCAATGTAATGTGATTCTAAAAATAGTATCCATGCGTTGCAGTTTCTATGTCCGTCACGAAAGAAACAAATGCCTTTCATTGTCTGACACAAAGTTGTTAACTACGTCGTAAAACGTTGAAGCTGATAATGTTCCCGAGGAACAGTTTTCCGTTGTATATATTATTGACCTCTTTATGCCATTCAGTTTTCCCCAATGTACGTTGCCTTTGTGCCATTTCCCGGTTCCTCTCTGCGCCGCATGTACAATTCAATTTGCTACTGTAGCACCAAAGCAGATCTACAAATGTAAAAACGTAATCCCTTAACGATACATGTTATGTTGTTACTGGAAATCAACATTGAAATATATTGCATGTAATTTGAAAAAAGGTTCCAAGAAAAGAGAAAAAAATGTCCATATCGTTTTCTGTAATGTGATGCGTGATGTCGCACCAGTGACGGTCATTAAATCAGTTTCCTTCCAGTAATATTGGCATCAAGGCTCTTTGTTCCTGTTCTTGGACACCTTTAGCCTTGCATGTCAATATTATTTTGTAAATATTTTATTTCTTTAAAAATCAATTTTCTTGTTTCACAATACGTAACTTTTTCACAATACGTAACTTCGAATATTTTCAATATGAAAACAATAAATGGTTTTACATATTTTTTAGTTATGCTCCCAAGTCGATGAAGTATCATTTTTTCTTCATTATGAATATGTGTACGTCTGATTTTCAGACGATTTCCGTTGGAGGATTTTACAAAAAAAACAACAGAAATAAGATGTGAAATGCATGTGTACATTCTGAGCTAGTCATACGATTTATAATTGGCATACATGGTAGCGGAAAACCTCGGGGATGTATAGTCCACCAGCAGAGTTTACGATGGGGTGATACCAACCGAGTGTTATGGACGCACGGAGTTTACAATTTCCAATATCAATTGAAATTTCGATAGACTATATGACGAGTTATGGTTTCGTCCTTCTTTAATTCGTCAGTGATGCTAGGACCCAAAATTGTGGCAATCAAGACGAAAAAATATACCACAAGCTGAAATTTAAATCGGGCATTCACAGAAGTCAAGCACGAGTTTAAATTGACAAATAAATCAATGGTTGATAGACCAGCAATAGCGCATGGTTATTGAAAAATAACTAATAACTGCGAGAGGACAATACATGTAGTCAAACACGAGAATAATTGAATAAAAAAAAAAAAATAATAATAATTAAATAAATAAACCATGCATGTTTATGAGATAAGAGAACGTGAAGAAACTAGTTGATTAAAAAGCAAGAAATTCGTCAATAACTAAAAATACCATGTAAACCCAATCTTACATTTATTACGTCTCTTTAGACATTTGCACAAGTTAAACCGGAAGAAAATCTAACTAATGAAGGTTGAAAAGTGAATCAGCACAGGCAATTGGAGAACACGGGAAAAGGAAAACATTTGGTTTATCGAGATAAAGCTATCTTGTATCCGGGTTCATACGTACTTGAATGAGGTCAATGAGGAATGGATGTGGACATCTGATATTGGCTTTTCCCTTTGATGTATGATCTAGTTCCATAACTATATCCGGGTTTTGTCGAGGGCTTGCTACTAGTCTGAAGCGTGTCAATATAGAGAATCATACGTTTTTCTCTCGTTACAGAATTAAACATAAAACAGTAGCAGACTTAATTACAAATTGTCTGAAACATATCATTATATTTGATTAAAAAAATAATCCGAATAAATTTCTTTTTAAAACGAAGTAAAAGCATATGTAAGGGAGTCAAGAACATTACACAAAACGCACGTGACATCTATTGGCCAATACAAAATGGGTACTTTTTTGACAGAAACTAAGAGCATGTCATGCATGTAATGAATATTTTTGTCTACATGGCAATGTGGTCTTGACCATTTGATTATGTAAATAAAGCTGCCCTTTTGCACGAGGAAGCATTTGTCACGTGATACCTCGTTTTCATTCCACTAAGAAGTTGTGTGTCATCATTTGGTATATGAGAGCGTTAAAATAAGGTTGGAATACCACACAGCTGGACTATTAATATTTTTCAAATATATATATTATATGTTCACAAACATAGTCTATTGGTAGATAATACATGAGCGTCTATGAAATATAGCTCAATAATACAGGTTTATTAGCTAATGGAAAATTACATTTCCACCCTGATAGAATAGCACATCGGGTCCGTGCTAGCTCAGTGGTAAAATCTGAATAAAGTAACTCCAGAAGAAGAGGTATGTATGTTTTGATTCTAACAGAGGCGGTTTGTGTTTCCAAGGAATCACGAGATCAAGCACTCATTTGTGCTGTCTTGGTTGTGTCCTTGGAAAAGTCCAAATTGCCCTGGGTAGCTTGCGACAGGTCCCCAGCGTTTAGTGAGATAGCTACCAACGTGGACAAGGCTACACTGAATCAGCGTTATCATGGTAGTTCACAGTAAGAAAAAACCGACAAAGAAACAATTGAATAACTTAATACAATGTGTGGTTGCCATCGAATCAAGCTTCGCCACTATCGTCATACCAATTAAGGTTCAAATCTAAATAGGCGATATTTCCTGCATTTTGAAAAATGGGCATATTATTAGATTATACCATTTATTAATTGACAACGTTGGGGTTCCGTAATAGGGCATGGTAAGACCTGTCGCGAGATTTTATGAAATGGAGATCAAATAGAAATGGTTGTTGACATCTGATATACAATGTAGGTTGGTCTTTTTGATATATGGTCTAGCACTAAATATATGTCCGTTTCTTGTCGAGGACTTGATTCTGGTGTAAGTATGTAACCATATAATACCATAATGTTTTACAGTCCTTTCAAAGTACTTTGGACAGTCTTAATCGGGTTTTTTTAAAAGAACACCTTTATTAAAAAAAACTAATTCTAACTCAAAATGGACAAAAGGAGGTCACAGCAGTAAACACAATAAAGAATTACAAGTGGGTACAGTGACGTGGAGAAACTTTGAGAAAAAATATATTTATAGATCAAGTGTCCCTTACATGGATGTTTCAATAATCATCGCAAATAAATTCATTTAAGTTACGTTTAAACATTTTTTTAAAACCTTTTTTGAGCTGCCTCACCCAACAACGGTTCAAACCAGATTCTTCTTCTTAAAGAAGGATTTTTTCTTTTCTTCTCTTTTTTTACTATATTACCACTAAAAGTACCTCTATCTCCGACCAAAGAGGAACTATTTTCCATTTAAACAACATTGGATCTCCGTTGTCCAATAATGTTCCAGACCAATTTTCATCGAAAACCATTCAGTCGTTCAGGGCTTGCAGCGATTTAAATGATATACATCAATTTCCCCAATTGGGCCCCGCTCCTTTGGTCCAAATGACCATTCAGTTGTACAAAGTTGAACCCCTTTTGTCAATTAATGCTTCAGGGCAAATTTCATCAAAATCCATTTTGGCATTCAGGACTTGTAGCGATATCAATATTTTACCTATGTTTCCCTTATAGGCCCACGCCTCTCCGGCCCCAGAGGAGCTACATCCTTATACAACACTGGATCTGATCTTCTTTGCCAAGTAATGCTCCAGACGAATTTTCATCAACAGGTCCATTCAGACGCTCAGGACAAACAGCGATTTAAAGAAAACGTTGACGGACGACGGACGCTACGCTATGACATAAGCTTTGGGCCAGACGAGCTAATAAAACAGGTATTCTGGGAGGATAAGCGGCTTTTGCTCCATCGATGAGACCCGTCATGTAAATTTAAGTCAAATCCGAGTTGAGGTTTTTCCTTCCTGATTTTTAGAAAAAAAAAACAAAAAAAAACATTAACAAAAATCAGCAATTTAAACGAAAAATTATACAAAAGACACATTAATTAGAATATGAGAGAATTTATAAAAAAAAAAGAACATTCAGTTACAACGTCCTTGGATTAAATGATTAAATATAATCACAGTACCAAAGTATAAACTCTTAACCTTTTGAGATCAAGGGGAAGTGGAAATTGTTGAGAGATATTTGTCGTTCTTTTGATGTTTGGGCAAGTGTTGTAATACTATCCGGTGTTTGTCGACTGCCACTTGTCCACACTTCATGAAGAACTTCCTGCGTGAAAACGTTAACGTAGAATTTATTACAATACACACAAAATAATCAAGACTTTCAATCAATTTCATGTGTAAATCTTTTTCGTTATGTATGAAATGATCTCATGAAAGTTACCTGTATGCATACAGTTCTATTTGATGAGTGCGTCCAGTAGAAGCACCTGGGGCCGGTCGTTCGAACATTCATTAAAAGATAATGATGAATTAAACCTTTATTAAATCGCATGACGTCCTTGGCAAAATTATGACGTTCCACAATCGTTCATTAACGCTAATAAATGATTAGCGGCTCATTAAAGCTTACTTAAATCACCGATATGTAAAGATGGTTGGGGGTATCATTTAAGGATTGATTGTCAATTTTGTTGCTTGCATGGACTGATGAAGGGAAGTGAACCTCGTGCAAATGAAGTGAACTGCGAAGCAGTTCATGTACCATTTATGTTTCGCAGTTCACTTCATTTGCACGAGGTTCACTTCCCTTCATCAGTCCATGCAAGCAACACAATTGACAATCAATCCTTATATTTACGTTAACCAAATTGAAAACTTCGCCACCAGATTGCAAAATTCGGTCACAACGGTGTGACGTAAGTATGTCATTTTGTAACATTGTTATACTTATCGTACATGTGTGCACAGTAGTGGAACAGCAGACAGTCAGCTATTCTCGTCGCCAAGGCAACACAAAATATAGTCCCATACACGTTTTGATTATTACGATGTTGATACACATAAATACGATATTTTCAAGGTAAAATGTTCATTTATAACAAATATTTATGATATTGTATAATAAAAACTTAGCAATACCCATATATATATACGAATTTAAAGTGCAGTGTTGACAGTATAGTATGTGTGTGATTTGGTCACTCGAGACACAGGGACTCGGTTAAAAAAATGAGCACAAGGTTAACGTGACGACAGCTGTTCAGTGAAATATCACAACATTAAAAAACAGTTTATACTCTCTAAAGCCTTGAAAAAAAATATTTTGTAAGGTTTTGTAATTTGAGTGAATGTTGGATTTTTAGTCTTTCGATTATTTATAGATGTCATATGTTACTCAAAATTTAACGCCGAACCCCTGTGACCGTATGTGATGCAGTTTAATGGCCGGGATATTCAGAGCTCAAGAAAAAGTGTAACAATGTGGATTTTAGTCGCAGGTTAGCTGATGATGTACATTGTGCTCTTGAAATATTGGATTTCATTGTCGTACTGGCGTTTTGGGATGTAAATTCTGATAATAGTAAGTAAAGAAACATTGATTTGAAAATCGCGGTATTCGACAGCTGGAAACTTGTGTCCTCCATATTTTTAGATTGAGTCAAATTACGACAATAATGTGTCCCTATGCTCGATGTAGCATGCTGCTGCTACAGTCTGTTTTGTGTTATTAAATAGTGTTAAAATTGAGGTTTATTTTCTGTGACCACTAAAATGGTATCAAGCATGGCATTCGAGATACAGCTAACGTTAGACCTACTGCGCTACGTAGGTCATGAGCTCGGTGCTATCGGGAGTGTCAGTGTTTTGTCAGATCCTGTTTTCTAAACTGTCTGCATTATACTGGCATTTTTATTAGCACATAAAGCGGCTATTCCACTTGTGTTTATATACGTTTATAACAATGATACACAATTCACAAAATGAAATTGCATTCAAGTCTGAGGCGGTACAGAACTCGATCGCCATTGTAAACTCATTGAATGTATTCACACGCCGGCAAGAAAGTGATTCGTCTTTCAGAACAGAAGCACGCGACCAATAATCTTCAACGGGAAATGAAGTGATCTGAGTTTACTATGTTCATTGAGGCTGAGCGAAGTGAAAATGTAAATATTAAACCATCATTAAT
Organism: Pecten maximus; assembly: GCF_902652985.1. Taxonomy (NCBI): domain Eukaryota; kingdom Metazoa; phylum Mollusca; class Bivalvia; order Pectinida; family Pectinidae; genus Pecten; species Pecten maximus. The sequence goes on along the minus strand of NC_047024.1, from coordinate 22,249,689 downwards.
GAAAATGGCGATGAATATCATGTTTGATGTACTTAGAAGACAGCGCAGTCAGCTATCCCATCGAGACTTTTCCGTGTCAGATGATTATACCGAAAACAAGTCCGAGCAAGATACCGGTTTTGTCGAGAAAATGTCGTTTTTTACAGTAGATTTAGTAAGAGATAAACTGGAGAGACCTATGAATAGGAGTTAAATATAGGTAATACCGCTAAAGCGGTCACCCTGCTTTACTTATATAGTAAGGGTATATATGTCTGTTTCCTTTCATTACTTCTTTGTACTGAAAAATAGTTATGATGTGACATTGGTGCAGATCGATGTAAGAGTCAAGAATAAAATTAGCATCGGTACTTTAGTATGGTACATGCAAATATGTATAACGGAATACTGTTTCCAGTGTCATTCGGTTTGAGTCATGATAGGACAGGGATGGACCATCAAAACATCATGGGTATCGTTTCAACAATTAGGCTCCGCATATTTCAAAGTGCAAAACTGCCTCTATTTCGTCATTGCTTAGGTGTAATGGTTACTTGTCCCACCATAAAAATTTCCATTAGAAATTAAAACAAATAAAAACGTAGAATTAGTTTTAAGTCATTATAATCCTCTGTCATGTAAACATGAAAACGCAAAGACCAGTCTGAGTTATAGTGGAAATGCAAGATATGAATGTATGAATATGTGAAATATCATTCTCTCTCCGGATAAAACATTCAAGACGTTTCTCCAGACATTGACCAAGACCATGATGTACTTCCTGATTTGTAACGTTGTGCCGCGGAAAACGTCACTATCAAGCACATGGCGGTTTTTTTGCAAATAGCTTCATGTCACAATTCACATAAATTTCTAAAAATTATAATAATTATGTGAATTTATATCTGGGATACGCGATAACATTCTCCAAAACAGAAAGGTACATTTACAAAATGTAGCAACATAATTGTATGCAACACGTTCGGACCTGGGCTCTTCGAATATCTTCCCATGCATTTTTCACATTTAGCAGGATAATGAAGATTATAGCATTTGGAAAGTTCAACCACTATCTAGTATCCGTGTATTTTTTTCTGGAACACAGCTCCAACTCAGAACGAGCCGACTTTTGTCAATCGGCAGGGATACCATGTGAAGATGTAGGTATACAGACCAAACATAATATCTCGTAACACTGAACGAAATTATGTTTTAAAAAATATTTTTTTGTCAATGAGGCTAGCTGACAATAGTATTTTGTAAAAATTGGAAATAATTAAGATATTAGATCATATCTAAACAGAATAATCTTAATCTAGGGTGGTCGGGTGGCAAAGTGGATATCGCACTCGTTTTTCTTCTAGGCCGACCGGGTTCGATTCCCCGATCGGGCATGCAAAGGTAAATAGGGCTACCTGCCCTTCCCGACCACGTACTTTCCCTCGTATGATCCAGTCTCCTCCCACATAAGACACCTTCGTTATTCCATCCGGGCAACAAGTGTGGTTAATATAAATGTTATAACCTGTTTCGTTATTGTTGTAAAATAACTTAAGCTTAAATAACCTAATTTTCCTATGTCCATTAAAGCTTTTATCATTAAAACATTACACGAACATATTCATTGACTTACAAGAAAATTCACAAACATGGTCGCAAGATGTCTGTATCATTTTTCCTCTTGTCATCTTTGCGATCACGGAGGTTTATACTTGTCTCCATGATGTTTACGCGGGTTGCATTATAGGAAGAGGGAATCCCCAGTTAATGATCCGTCATTAAGTCTTCATTAAACCTTAATTTGTTAATGATCCGTTAAATGACCTTTCCAACAACACATTTTTAAAGATGCATTAACTAATCTATCATTAGATATTTAATTAATCATTAAGGCTTAATGATACTTTAATGAGGGTTTAATTTAATGAACGTTCGAACAACTGGCCCCTGTTATCTCGACATCCTTTTCCTATAAGGAATGCGCAATGACAGATTTTATCATATTTCTATACAAAATGGGAGTAAGATACAAAAAAGAGCCATGTATTAATTAATTAGAATGCACCCTACAGCTGTTTTGTCCTTATATGACTCGCTAGTGATGTTATGGACATTATACAGCTGTTTCGTCCTTCTAGGCCTCGTCTGTGATGTTAGGACTATCATACAGCTGTTTCGGTTTTTTTTTAACTCATCAATAGTGCTAGGGATATCATACAGCTGCTTCGCCCGTCTAGAACTCGTCAGTGATGCAAATGACATCATACAGCTGTTTCGTCTTTCTAAAACCCATCAGTGGTGTTAGGACCAGCATACGGCAATTTCGTCCTTCTAAAACCCATCAATAATGCTAGGAACATCATACAGCTGTTTCGTCCTTGTAGGACTCGTCATTGATATTAATAACATCAACCAGCTGTGTCGTCCTTCTAGGACTCATCAGTAATGTTAGGAATATCATTTAGCTGTTTCGTCCTTCTAGGACTCATCAGTTATGTTAGGAATATCATACAGCTGTTTCGTCCTTATAGGACTCATCAGTTATGTTAGGAATATCATACAGTTGTTTCTTCCTTCTTGGACTTGTCAGTGACGTTAGGACCATCATACAGCTGTTTCGTCTTTCTAAAACTCGTCAATAGTGCTAGGGATATCATACAGCTGCTTCGCCCTTCTAAAACTATTCAGTGATGCAAATGACATCATACATCTGTTTCGTCTTTCTAGAACTCATCAGTGATGTTAGGGCCAGCATACAGCAATTTCGTCTTTCTGAAACCCATCAATAATGCTAGGGACATCATACAGCTGTTTTGTTCTTGTAGGACTCGTCATTGATATTAATAACATCAAACAGCTGTTTCGTCCTTCTAGGACTCATCAGTTATGTTAGGAATATCATTTTGCTGTTTCTTCCTTCTTAGAATTGTCAGTGATGATGAGGGCCTAAAGTGTTTATACCTAGGAGGAGACGGGGGAAGCTGAAAAAAGGTCCGAATAAATGTCAAAATGCGGATGAGACGGTGGAATAGCCCCTTGTTTGTGGATAGTGGTGCTTCGAAATATACGGTCTCTTAAGATGTTTGAAGATATGTTGGAAAATCGCAATAAAACAGTGTAAATTCAATCGTTTGAAGCTGTTGATAAAGCAAAAAAGTCTTGCAACGACGTATCTTCCCAGAATGACAATATTGTCAGCTATATTACAACTGCCATAACCTGTGGACATGGCCCCCAAAAGGATGATTGACATTTTCATAATATGCAAAATAATCACATCATTTTGTAATTGCACTTTAGGGACCGAGTGTGCACTCGAAATTTTCGTTTGATGTCTGGCGTTTTAACTCTCGGATAACTTATCTACATGCCAACACAAGTGACTTGTCAGTGCTTTGCATATACATTGTAACCATAAGTGGTACATATGTAAATACAGTTCAGTCCTATTCAAACATTTAAACGATTCAGATTTGAAGGAACCTTCTAAACATGAACAACTAAACAGATTTCTAAAATTCCAACTCAGCATTATTAGAGTTTTTATATATTTCTATAAAAATGCAGAATAAAAAAAAACTTAAAAATTTTATGAATGTTGTTTCCATCGATAGTGATATAATTTTTTTAGTTCAATGTTCTCGTTAAAATTATAACAGGTTATAGTGCTCGTTCTCTTTATCATTTTAGAGTTGTGCATTGGTTGCTTTATATATATATATTTATATTCGTGAGTTCGAGGCCCGTTAGGGCACGAGTCATAAAGTTGTCTTCCTTCGTCAATTGTGTTACTATGCTAGATATCAAATATTTAGCACAGTGTATCATATGCGCTATGTGTTGGTGATCCGAATTTCCTGTCGTAGATGTACTCGATGAATATTTGTAATATGTGTACAATTCGCATCCATGAATGTAAATACATTGCGATCCAGGTATTCATATCATCTTATAGACGACTTCTACAATGATCATGTCAGAATATCGGGCCGACTATCACTGCGCCATTGAAACATTCTTTTTAAGAACGCTGATGTGGCGCAGCGGTATAAGCTGCGGGTATTTCTGGCTAGGCAATTGGGTGCCGAAGATCGTGAGTTCGAGGCCCGGTCAGGACACGAGTCATAAAGTTGTCTCCCTTCGTCAATTGTGTTACTATGTTATATTTATATATATATATATATATATATATCGGCCAAAGAAGTAATATAAACGGTAATAAACACTGGATCATTGCATAGGTATGTCTGCAGGATACGAATTACTTGAAATGTTGATATGGGGCAAAAATTAATGCTAATAGTGTTGACAGTGAAACATTTCATTGTCCACACTGTTAGAATTACTTCTTTGCCCAATTATCATAAAAATCATTAATACTTATGATAATGATAAATAAATCTATGCATTTTGTATTTAGACTCTGAATTAGACAGACTGAAGAAATAAACAAAATGACAAAAATAAATAAACATATCTATATAAATAACTAATAATAATGATAAAAACAATAAATAAAAAAGATGGCTCTTTTACAGATCCAAGGTCAGCGTCCCCTCATGCCTAGTTGTGAATGTGTAAAGAGGAAGGAAGGCGGGAAAACAAACGTCATAAGTCAATTCCGGTGAAAGCCATTGTGCGCGGCCGACAGTGATTTTGTAGATATGGAAACAGGTACAATTGTATGTCATTTATTATACAAACATTCGGATTCTCACGATGTGGTCTCCTTTATGTCTAATTTCAATTATTCATAGATATCGAATGTAGCTACTGTGCGATATCCTGTACTCTGATGTCGTCAACACAACACTGAATAGAATTGTATTAGTTAATGGCAGGATAGGGTTACACTAGAGCCGCCATTTGTATGTGGTTAATTAATAAAGCATGGGCCTTTTATCTAACTGAAAGTGTCCATCCTGTAATACACTAGATTATCGTGTTAATATTGACAGTTTCGTCTGTCACGACTGTTGGTGGTGTGTTGACGTTTTACAGTGTATTACTATGGCGGTAGTAAATCATCCATAAATGTATATCATACATCCCATCGTTAGTATATTTTCTTCTTTTCCAGAAAGATTTTTCAGAAGAATTTCCAGCAAGTCTTAAGGCAAATTAATTTTTTCTCGATGACAAATTATCGAAATATCTAATGCACATCTAAGCCAGAGTGAAAATGTCGTTATATCAATGAACATGTCAAGTTGCTAAGTAGACTACTAGAATAAAATATATTAGCGGAAAAGATACACAAGTTAAGTATTTCTAATATAACTTTTAGACACGCCGTCTAAATTCAACTGAATTTCACACTGAGCTAACTCCATGCACTGTAAACATGTTCTTCAGTTAAAATTCAGCCCACCGTTACCCCACTCGACGCTTCATGCTTCAAGCAGTTTTTTCAAGGAAGCGTGCATCCTGGGTACTTTTGCACCATATGTGCTGGTTAATCGAACATTGGAAAAGCACAGATCAGTTACACGACATTTAAATTTCGAAGCGATGACACAGCGAAATGCCGCCTTTGAGTGAATTGAATAGGGTTTGGACCATTGCTCTGATAATGTAATCTAGAAATATGGTGTACATGACAAAACAATATCACGTTTATTAGGGCGTCTCAGAGTCAGAGAGATTGGGTTACCATCCCAGGAGGTGACGCACGCGCAATACGTCGCGCCGTCAAGATAGAGGCATACGTCTCTCGCACCTTCGTAACCGATTTCAAACGGGACAGAGACAGTATGCCTAGTTGTCGGCACTCATGATCGGCCAGTGTGTCCAAGAACGGTTGGAATTCGGTTGCAAAAGTTTCATTTAAGGCGCCGATGTCCCTATGTTGGTCCGCCACTTACGTAGAGGCGACGGCAGTGTCGAGTGCATTGGCTTTGTTTGGCCCATTGGAGACGCGCGATTTACGCTTAACAGGTCAGATTGACGACAACGTGTCTATCAACGTCGCGGTAAGCAATATTCTGACGCTTGCGTAACAGAAAGCGACAGATTCGGGGGAGTGTCTATTTTGGTATTGGCAGGGATATCTCAAGGCATGTAAACACCTCTCGTGATTATCGATGGTAATCTTACAGTAGTATCGGGATCATGTCTTGAGTTCTTCCACTTATCCATCAACGTAACCATACGTTACAGCAAGACAACGCGAGACCACATGTTGCTCGGGTTTGTCGTGACTGGTTCAAAACTACGTACCAGTTCTTGATTGGCAACAATACCGTCCATATATGTCCGTAATCGAGCATTTGTTGGGCGAGCTAGACAGGACGGTTAGTAAGCGCGTCAACGCCCCATATAACGTCGCTCAACTCGTGCAGGCCCTATTCAGGAGTGGAATAATATCCCTAAAAGGGCAATTAACACCTTGATGGGGTCAATGTTAAGGAGAGTAAGAGCAGCGACTAATTCCAGGGGTGAGCACACATAAATGAAGACAGTTGTCCTTAACGCCAACTTCAAAGTTGAACTTCAAGAAGAGAGCAGCAACCGGGGCAATTTGCGTTTCCCAAGGGGGAGTTGAGATCTCGGACTGTAATCAATGAGGTAGGTGCTACAAGTACAAGGCTCCTCGGCGTCATTTTCATCGTGGTTGTTCACGGCAAGACAAAATAAAAACCAGGAAAATAGAATAACGTGTTGTTCTGTGATGTTTGCTGAGATATCGCCCCCATGAACAGCCAGGACTATTTTGAGGAGGGATCTCCTTTTAGTAGTTGATAACTACTTAATTGTACAACATACGGGAAGCCGTCGCATGCCCTCCAGCGCTATAGCACACACTTAAGGTTAAAGAGCCTTACCCACGGACACCACCACTACCGGCCCGTTTCTCAGCTTCCCGAGAGACACAGACCGACAAGGGTAGGGAGAGTCAAACCACTCCTCACCTCGGATCTTCTTCTGAGGTTACGTGGCCAGCGCTCTGCGAGGTAGCCTCCATCTACTACATAGATATACCACTTCGAAACAACCTTAGTTGATCACAAGAAGATAAGCCGGCAAACAACCGTTCCGTCGTGCTGTTCATTAAGGACCTACCTTTCGTTGACGACGGTAAACAATCGACCGTAACCATAGAATGGTAACGAATTTCCCTACAAAATTGGCTGTACCATCATTTGGTAGAAAAATCGTTTATAATTTTTATAAAGCGAAGGAAACTTGCATTAAACATACAAAATATGAACACTTTGAAAGATTTTGAAAGCTTTTGAAGTTATGAATGCAAATTAATGTTCTGATCTTGAATATAAATATAGACGTCAATATATATATATAAAAAAAAGGAGCGAACATTATTACTGTATTAGTATTTGAGATAAAACATTAAAACATGAATCTAATTTCCTTATTTGTCAAACACTACAAAGACTTAATTGAGAAAAAAAAATCAGCGCTTTAATCAAGATATGGTGACTGTATTTGCATCTAACATCTAGGTTATTGATATGACAGTCACGTACAACGCCTTATTCCCTTAACAGCATTATTAAAATCACTCTGGTATTAACAGATGCGACTATGTAGATATTGTGTTATCACCAAAATCTAAAATAAACCTGTATTACTTGTTTCATCGTGTCAGGCCCTCTAAATGGCATGTCATACTGTGTATACACAACGTGAAATGTGAAATATATTTTTCCTCTGACGATTGTTTAATCAAAGGCATGAAGGGTTTGCACTTGGTTTGACCCCCTTTATAGGCCACAAACAATGCCACTTGTAGTTATTGTACACTCTCATGATTCCTATTGTGTTAATGTGTGATTAATTTCTGTTTGTGCTCGCTCATCCTCTGTAGCGCCAGTCTGTCCTTACTTCTGACTGAAGTACACATCATCTATAGCTATCAGACCCTGCTATTGTCTTAAAGTAAACACCTGCTTCAGTTTCCATAAACAAGTATTGTTTCTGAAGTAATCAAACCCCCTGTAATTGTCATAACCTTAATTAGTAGATATACTCAGCCATGTAAAATCTATAGTTTGATCCCGTTCTCTAACGTAATTAATGTGACTGATGAGTGAGTGGTATGTAGTTACGATGCCTGACACTGTCTTTGGAAGAAAATACATATAGGCCTATGTATCCTCTGCAGCTCACAGTGCTAAATATAACTTTTAACAGCTGGTGATCATGATTGAACTATCAAACTATCATGAACTGTATGTATATATGTATATATGTATGTATGTACATGTATGTATGTACATGTATGGTATGTATGTGTGGTATGTATGTAATTATGTATGTGTGGTATGGTATGGGTAAATCAAGTGTGATTACAGGTTGTCGGTCAGTAATGGTACGTGTGGATTTCCACGCTAGACCATAACAAGACTGACTCACAACTGGTGATCATATTTGAAGTATCGAAATATCATACGGTGTATGTATGTATGTATATGTTTGTGTAACTTTGATAAAAGAGTCTGTTGATAAAAAAAAAAAAAAAAAAACTTTTAAAGTAAGCAGATCTGTAACTGCTAGGCCCTGCTGTTGTTCCTTACATAAAGACATTTCTTCTAGTGTAGCTTACATGAAACCTTCTTCTACAGATTTTATAAAAAGCACCTGTGTAGTAAGCATTCTTATAGCGGACGATGTCTACATTTCTGAAATAAGCATCTTTTGTAGCCGACGAAGCCATACATTTTCGTCTGAATCAAACAAGCTTAGGAACGGACGAACTTCAATTCAAGTCTGATTTAATCTAACATTTCTGTTTGAAATGAACACCCTTTTTAGCGAACGATACTATATTTCTGTCTTAATTAAACGTCCTTTGTAGCGAACGATGTCTGCTTTTCTTTGTGAAATATACGTCCTTTGTAGCCGGCGAAAATTTTCGTCTGAATTAAACATCATTTGCAGAAGTTCAGATTATTTTCTTAAATTAATATTTCCTGTAGCTGCCTTACTAAGCATATATCTAAGAGGTTTTGATATTGAAAGTGATGAGCTTTATCATTTAGAACGTTGGTACGTGAAACACGTTTTAAATATTTTATTTAAATTCTTAATTCATACCTGGTACTTCTCCAAGACTTATGCAAACTTAAGGTCACGTATACATCTAAGGTTACTTACACAATCATTGGGTTAGTTGATCCAGGTATAGTACATCTAGTTTTTCATTGTGATTAGATATCTCCAAAGTTTTCCATTGAACATGCATTGAAACATAGGGCATTGTCGAAGGGATTAATGGGTTGACTAGGAAAGAAAAACTAGCTTCCTGCATTTGTTGATTGCTCAAACAATTTCATGAATGATCTATTCGTATATTGTATACGTTTCCCCTAAAGAATACATAATATTATGACTTCACACCAAATAAGTGTAAATACATTTACTTGTGAATTCATACAGATATGCTATGCTGTATAGACAGATTTCCCCCTTTGTGGATGTTCTCCGCTATATCATGGATCATGCGTTTTTGTGGCGAAAAAATAGTTGAAAAAGATACTAAGATAATAGCTATAATAAATCTGTTGTGTTTTTAAGACAAGAAAAGTGTTTCCTGTCTTCGAACAATTTATTGTTCTTTATTGTCGCATCAGATTCTAGGTCATCCTATGACGTCACCGGATGTCGGAAGAAGTAAGATACAAACAGTACTTGGTAATAAAACGGATCATAGTCGTTAGAAAATGCACCGACTTGACCTAGTTAGTATTTAGAATTAATAATGGCCTTGAAAAAAAGATAGTTATTGTCCTTTTTCATCAATTTCCCTATTAGTAATAACACTGAATCCTGTCGTGGCGGACGGCTGTGTCATTTAAAATATCTTCAATTTTAAAAACATTCAAACTTTCTTTTGTCAATATTTTCATTAAAGGGACATTCCTTCGTTTGAATCAAGTTTAGGTCGTCAAAATTAAACTCACTGGAAAATGTGTATTTTTTCCGAGTAGTAAAAGCTATAATCTTTACATTGATAAGGCAGTTTTACTCTCAAGATAAACCAAAGTTCTTTCAGTATTAAGTCCTGCAAATTCTTAATTCGACCCGAAGTATCACTAATTACCACAAGACATACGGTATTTGTAAACGATACGCCTTTTTCTGGTACATTTCGGAATTAATTTCATTACATGTAGGCAAGAAGACTCATATAATTATCGTTCAGACATAGATTTCATTAATAGAAATTGTGCATGTTTCTGATGTCGATGCCCCTTTAAAATAACACTGATAATAATATTTGTTTTATTGACAATGCTAAATTTAAAGTATATATGCATTCTTTGCAATAAGTATCATTAATGTTTTACGTTTTTATGCTGTATTAAACACCACCCTTTAAAGTCTGCCGCGCTGGTAGGGCGTAAGAATTGTTTCTGCTCTCCTTGAAGCATACTGCATGACTTTTAGCCTTTAGATGGCCGTTCGCTCCAATCGATTATGTGATAAATTCCTGGCCGAGACAAACCAAAGTCAAACCAACGTCTATTAATTAGGTACTTGCAGCTGTGCGTTTGGCGTTTAGATATAAAGCTGACAGTGAAGATTGCTTCGTCTGTTGTCTCAAAGTTGGATGTTGCCCTAACATGCCCAGGTGTGACATTTCAGTGTGATTGCGCTATAAAAGTGTTAAAAGTGCGTAAAACCAATCAAAATGAAATACATAACAAATAAAACCAGGACAATATTTACGAAATTAGTTTTCACCTTGTAATTGTTTTAGTACGCCGACTAACTTAATTCATCATCTTTTTCATTTAACAATATGATTCACAAAAAAAGAGTAGCCATATGATTTCATGAAATATAAAAGTAAAGAATGAAAGGGCAGAAAAGAATAAACAGTGTTATTTTCAAGCGACGGGGACGTATTCAACTTCGAATTGTATGTCACGGAAGCATATATCCGGCCACTGGCTTGTTTGATACTTCTGTGTATAACTCTCTGGTTGTTGAAGTAATTCATAATCAAAGTTTACATATGATCAGAGTTTTGGTTTAAGTTTGTATTTTAGATATTTTTTGTGTTAGTATTTCAAAGGAAAACACATTTTGAAATGTATTATCGCATTAAGCCACTGGCATGCCATCTCAATACACTGCTCTTGATATAGTTGTACTTTCAGAAATATAAAGTGTTTATATGTTTAACAATCATAGCAATATATCGAAAAATGTGTCTATATATAAGTCGATATAATAGTTTCAGATATGCTGTTTCTTATAAACGCCTGATATAGTCATTACATCCCTTTAAAATAGTGTGCATTCGAGAAACTATTCCTGAAGGTACGCAAAAAGATATTTTTGTTTACTTCATCTTCTTCAACCCTAAAAAGTCAAACCTCGATATCTCGAAGTAAGTGGGGTAATGACAAAACTTTGAGATATCGCGAGCATTCGAGATTACCAAGCATATTCTATATGTGATATTGCCCTCGGAACATTTCGTTCGAGTTAAACATTGTCTTTGAATTATCAGATTTCGAGATAATAAAGTTTGACTTTCTCGTCAATCGAACGCAGGCGTTAGTGCTGCTTTATTGTGTAGATTAGGATATTCCGGTAAAAAAAATATTTATTACTCTTCTGGGCGAAAGCTGTGGGTTCAAAGATGCTGAAATGTTGCAATATGTTGAAAAGAAAAATACATCCACTCCTACACACACAGATTAAGCAGAGAAGAGTTCCTAATGTAAAGCCTTGATTTCTATTTGTTCAAGCATTGCTGACATTATAAGAAAATGATTAGATTGTAAAATAGTGAAGCAAAACATTCAAGGTGCTTCCATGGCGCAATAACGAAAAACCGCAATTATCTACCGTGCGTAAAACAGAAATCAAAATGGCCTGCCTTATTGTATTTCTACTGTTTCTAATCACATAAGGCTCACATCTCTCTAGCGTAATCCTACCGCTGATCCTATCATTCAGACTCTCTAGGTTAGTTAGATTCTCTCAAGGCCACAGCCTCCACTCTTGTTTCCTGTCCTACCTTCAAAAATATACCTTGTAAATAACTGGTTATTTTAGATTCATGTTTCATTAAAATCGTTTCCAAACAAATAAGAACAGTGATAAAAGAAAGAAAAATCGAAAATTACTGTATAACACTGGGTCTTGATCAGTCGTTATTCTCTAAGTATTTTCATATAACGCTATGAAGTTTTACACAAAGGCCACCATTAAATATCACTTACATATTAACTGAGTAATAGGAACAAAAATCGATATAAAATTTTATCATAAAGCGAAATCAATCTCGTGCAGATTTCTTCTATATTTAAAAAAAACTTCTGAATACGTAAATAAATATATGACAGAAGCATATGTACAATGTATAAACATATAGTATTTCTAAATTATGAATTTTTGACATGTTATGGAGAAGCTAACAAATATATAACAAAAATACATCTATAAATAGAAAGCAACATGCCACTGATATTGATAGTAGCGTATATTGAATTATGAATTGCTGACATGTTATGTATACAAATGCTAGATTTGTAATAGACATCGCCTGACTGAATATTACGGTCACACGCATATGCAACAATACGACTTTATAGTATTTCATGTATAAATTGGGTTCAATATATAATTGTTACTTACTTAGAATCTTCTGTTTTCCCATAAATGTATATGTACGACACTTACATTCAGACAAATTTGTGTGATGATCTGTGACACTTGTTGTTTCATATTTGTATAAGCTAACTTTCTCTGCGTTTGGAACATATATCCTGTGTCATATCTTAATGCATTAATCATTATAGTAGCTTATATTTACATACTATCAAAGTACTCTGTAGAAATACAAATATACCAGGAATAGTATCCCGATAATAATTCTTGATCATCTAAATTGCTACTGGATATGGTTGAAGCCCACTACTACTGGATATGGTTGAAGCCCCTTGCTACTAGATATGGTTGAAGCCCCTTCATACTATATAAGGTTGAAACCCACTCCTACTGGAAATAGTTGAAGTCCACTGCTACTGGATATTGCTGAAGCCCATTGCTACTGGATATGGTTGAAGCCTAACCTGTGATTGTCTCAGACTGTTAGTATTTCAATACTGTTAAAACCACATAAACTGACATATACACAAAACAGCATTTTCAACACAAAATCGATCAATTGCTCTGCATGAACGGTATATACAATTACTGTAAATCATTTATATTTCGCATGGGATTCATTTTCGCGTTAATACGCTGGCGAATTCAAATCCTTATCAATGTACGTGGATAACACCTTTGGATGACGGCTAAGCAATCGGTTACATATTTAGTAGTCTAGCGGAGTCCATGACCCTGATGCTATTGCTCATCATTCGCGAATGGAAATTCATTTCTAGATCAGTGTTCGGAAAATCATGTGTTTGCGAATATGTCTGAAGAAGTAAGTTTGCGAAATAAGTGAAATACAGCAATTAACTACTATATCAAGCTTATCGGTTTCTTAACTCTATTAAATCGTTATTACTCACAAGCATTCCACTCAAAGTAGATAAGATGCTTCCCCGATAGCTGGATGCCATATCTATATGTTTTGCCAACACAACAATTTAAAGAAACCATATTAAAGATAATTTTATTGAAAACAAAAGTTTTTGTCAGTTTTTTTCCTGTTATATCTTTATGTGAGGAATTTAAGTAGTGGTAATAAGTAGTTTTATGATATTGAACTGTAAATGTTGTCTTATCATTGGAGTTTGAAATCTGATGTCTTACACCTTAACAGTATTTACAGAATAACATTACCCTATATTGAATGCTAACATCAAAGGTGGAATGTCAATGTATCAGTGGCCATGTCTATTGTTTTACAACATATACATTATGATAAAGCACACGTAACAATAAGATCATCAACCATTGTCATATTCTAACTACTCGTTCGTTCAGATGGGTGCTCCTGGACCAGATTCGTGTCTTAATATGAGGCACAAGAGAGGAAATGAACGTAGAACCCAATTATCTTGTTTTAACCAGAACAATTTCCTTCGGATGTTTTAAGGAAATTGACATTATGGTTCTTTAGTGTTCTGTTTCACATGTTTGTTGCAGTCACAATATAAAGAGGGTGGAGAAAAAACAGATACATCAAGTAAACCCTAGTAAACCTTAGAAATAGGACAAACAGTATCTGGAAGGATTATACAAGATACTCGCTCATAGGGACAATCAAGGTAACTCAAAAATAGGTCGAAACAATTGTCCAAATCCGGAGCAATAGGCACAATAGGTAATTCAGCAAACTTCCTGTTTATCAGGGGTCTTGTGTCCTAGCAACAGCTACCGTGATTTGAAAACAGTGTCCACTGATGACGACAGCACCCAAGGGAGATTTCATGAACATCACTTTGAGATATCATTACCTGAATACGATAGCATGGTGCATTATCCGGACACATTATTATGACAACGACCTACTTTGTCTTTACAAACAATTCATTTTACATTGAATATGAATTAACAATAGCGGTTTCGGATATTTTCTACCCTATCATGTAGATATTGGTTATAAGTATAGGTTTTTCCAAATGTTTTAACCCGGGAATAACAGGTTTACCATTCTCATATTAAAGGGTTATCGTTCACTTTTGCTGTCTGAGCCCTCAGAATATTCACCGCCAAGTCATGTATAAAAATGCGGTTTGTTCCTTTGAAGTACAAATAACGAATGACGAGGTCGTCATACCGTCAAATTGACTGGTTTTGAAATTGGTTGTCTCTCCTCTGTAATCTTCTGAAGAAACTCATCAGCTGAGTGATTGGTCAGGTTTTTTTCTCCTCAAAATAGCTAGCTGTGTGGCTTCGATTTTCCCATAACATATTCCATGGACGCGAAGAGCGAAAGTGAACGTAACCCCTGGAGTATCGAGGATGCAGGTTTGCCAAGTAAACAATACATTACATGAAACGTTATCGATCATTCAGGCATAAATAAGCACATCTATGACATCGCGATTGGAGATTGGGTGTACATATGTCATATTGTCCTGCGATAATTTGTGTTCTCATATGATAATAATCAAAGGCCAAACAAAAGATTAAAAAGATAAACTGACGGATGTGTTAAGTTAATGTTCTATACTTTATGTGGTATATAACACATTGTTTAGGGGCTGATAAGGAAGTACACGAGGAAGTTTTTCATGATTCAAATGTTGATGGTTTGCTTAACGTCCTGTTAACAGCCAGGGTCATTTAAGTACATGCAAGGTTTAGAAGGTGGAGGAAAGCCGGAGTACCCGGAGAAAAACCAACGGCCTATGGTCAATACCAGACAACTGCCCTACGTTGGTTTCGAACTCGCAACCAAGAGGTGGAGGGCAAGTGATAAAGTTTCGGGACACCTTAACCACTCGGCCACCGTGGCCCCAAATGTTGATGGCGATCTTAATATCTTATCAAATAATACCATCTGAGCACATTTATTTCGTATTAATCGAGTCGAATCTTGGTATCTCGAAGACATTTTGTGTTTGAGAAATCCGAGTATTCGAGGTAAATAACTATATTTTATATGTGATTTTAACTTGTTAGGCTTTTTTTCTTTTTCTTTTAATATAATGTCGTTTTAATGTTTTCTTAGGGGTGGGTCCCTGTCCTACTTGATCCCGTATGCGCATTCGAGTTAAGCAGAGTCTTCTAGTTATCAGAGTTCGAGATACTATACACGTATATTTGGTGTTTTCACTGTAAGAATAAACTCCACGGGTATCTCCTAAAGTTATTGTCATCTTTTTTCCAACTATTTTTTCTTAACTATTTTCATGTGGGAATTGTTATGATCAATGCATCTGTCTTATAAACATTTCGTTTTATTATATTGTGTTGATGTTACGATAAACCTTGTTGATCAGTATAATCTTTATACAAAATACATACATAAGGTTTTACAGTGTTGAGTGGTTTTAAATTCAAAGTTACAGGCTACTGATACCTACACATGACATACAGTTTGTAAATGTATAACCATTTCACAGAACAATAAATTAATAAAGAAATTTGCATGATATTCATATTTGTTTATATGCCATTATATTTATGTAGCATCCTTTTAGAGTAAAGGGTAATTATATAATTTCTCCAAACATTCACATGTTTCTGAATTCCTATAGCAGATAACTCTTCGTGATCATTTTGTAAAAAAGGTAAAAAGAAAGGAAATATCAAATATACTTTATTCTTGAAGGGATGTGTATATACAATAACATATATATATAAATATATACTTGTTTCAGTAAGTTAGTCAGCTTGACAAAATGTCAACTTTATCTTGAATATTTTATCTTTAGAACTTTGTCTTATGATATTATAGCAAATGATATAACAACAATATTTGTTATTTTAATTTCTTATTCAGTCTTCATTTCAATATGAAACGTTTAGAGTGTATTTGAAATATGTTCATTTTACATGTATATGTTCTATATATCCCGTTTATTGGTTCAATATACATGTACACCTCATGCATGCACCTGTTGTTTATTTCAACACGCGTAAAATGTGGACGTACATATCGCCATGGCAACTAATAGAATATTACAGTATAACATAATTAATTATGACTAAATGAAAAAGAACACAGCTTGTATAAAAATCAATTAAACTTATCCCACGTATATCCGATCTCTGACGCACGTGCGTGATATGTTTAAGTGTGAAAACAATAATTATATATTTAAATAGTTACACTTGCATGTATAGCATTAGATATGTTACGAATTGTTTACATAGTTTAGTAAGCATGAATGTGATTAGACTTTGGTATATGAAAACAATTATTTTTTGTGGAATTTATAACCATGATGAACGACACAGCCTCGTCACAATGCGCACTCCTGTAATATGCAATAACTTCTGCAAAGCTGTTGCTTTGATAACGGCTATAAAACCATTGCATCACAGTTCAACGCTTGATGCTATTCATGATCGACAACGTGCCGTCGCCATCTTGGCTACAGTAATGACGTCATATCCCGTACACTATAAATTTCAGTTCCTAAAAAGGTCATATTCACGTGGTACATTTTAGCTACCTATGCACATCCATAGTTTTGTTCGTGTTTTTGCCCTTGTCTATTTTGAGTTAGAATTACTGTTTAATTAGTATTTTCAGATTTTGTTTTTCATAAACTCAAACAACCCCGTGTCCCCCGACTGTTCATAGATTGCTATGACCTTGGTCCGATTTATCTTAATTAAGATCTACTTACGTCACTAACAGCCAGGCAGATTGATAAATAATACTTTCTGGTGATAAATTATGATTTATTGCGGGAATTGAAGTCTTCTCCCTGACGCTCATTAACATAACCTACTGCTCTACTTCCTGTTAAAGTTTTAATTGAACACATAAAAATACCTCTCGAATTTTTTTTCATTGACGTAACTAACATGAAATACATATTTAGTGTCTTTTATACAACGTTATGAACAGACGCATTAGGTCTTCCTTTGTGGAATATGTAATTAATTCCATCCATATATGGTTTCGTTACGCAAACTCGTAAATTATTTGGGAAGTTGTAGACACAAATATTACGGCAGGGTTACGTAAATGTAGAACACTGTTTAATCTGTATCATTTTCGAAACATACTTCGTAATTTGCAAAACAGATGACATTTTGTTGCAAAAAACAAAAAACAAAAGAAAAAAAGAAAAAAAAACCAAATCATCATATGCAATATCATTTACGTTTCATGAATAATCTAAGGATCAGAAAAGAAAACAATTTTATTTTTATGAAAATTGTTTACCATTTGTGTTTCAAAACGGTTTAATACTTTTATTAGTTTTCACTGGTCAATGTCTTAAAATCTGTTTTTATAATCATCGACTCAAAATGCATATCCAATATGGTGTTTACACGAACTGTGGTCATTACCGGAAGTCAACACATCAAAAGGAAATCCAAATTCGAACGTGACAAGTGCATGAACCTTTTTTATATATCACAATAGAGTCGTGCCCAACACGTGTGAAAGGTGTGACTGAAAACCGGAACCGTGATATTGATAACATTATCGGTTATTTGTCATCTTTCTACCTCAACGAATACACATAATCGATTATTGAGTGTCTCTCGTGGTAAAACATAAATGCATCAATTGAAAAAAGTCGCGGTTTTGATTAGTGGGTTAATTTACCATACATTTTATCACTTAAACGACATTAAAACAGGAATTACAAGCATCGCAGTGATAACGACTTAGCAAATAATGCTGGTTAAGGAAACGTTTGTTTTTGACTATTGGTCAGGGAACGATTCCGGGAATTTTCAATCTGATCCAGTTCTAGAAAAGCAGGTTTGCTAGTGCAAAGAGGAGCAAACGATTTATCAGAAACGTACATACTGAGAATATAGAATAATGTCTCTTCACAAACGATATATTCACATTGTGGACTAGTTTTCTGAGTTTGTTGAAAAGTTATTTGCTGATATAAAACGTTTCAAAGTTTTTATTATTTTTATTTTGTGATTTTGAAAACGTTTTTCCAACCTTATATTGATTTTTGATTGAAACCAGCCGAAATATCCTGGATGTACTTGATCACATATAAACACTCTCGCCAGAACGTTGTTGTTTAGGAGTATTTAAACAGTGGCAAACAAACAAGTCGCTTAACATTAGTCATAGCTGATAGCGGAAATTACTTAGGAGATTGTTAATATTTTTGTTTATGGTCTGCTGTCAGTTTTCTGTAACGACAATCCGATGATATTTTAAATTGTTTATTATAGTTCCTCTCTTTGAATGCATCTTTCGACTTTACCATTTCCAATAGATCGTGACGAAATTGAGAACTCATGCTTAGTTGCTCTTTATATATTCACTGCATAAAAACTGATTAATTTCTGTTCTTGTATTCCAATAATTGTTCTTTGAGGATGAAAGAATTTTATCTTATAATCAGTGCTAGGCTGTTTTACCATTATGCTAACGTTTATTCTCTTTTTTCATCTTTGATAAAACATATCACAAGTTTGAAGACTGTTGTTACGTAAATGTTGACGTGTTGACGATCATACGCATTGTGCCAAGTAGAGAGCCTTCAGCTTTTCATGTCAAAGAATAGTACAATTATTGTCTGCTTATCAATACTGGACCAAATGCATTAAATACACGTAAACTATTCAACCTCGTATTTGTGGTTTAGCTACAAGATGAACCATGCTCCGCAACACTTTCAGCTCCAATACATTTTCGCCATTTTCAACAAATGAGCAGAGGGTAAATTTAGCATTTTAGCGAAAATTTCACCATCACATCATAATAAGAATCACATATTATAAGGCATTACGAACACGTGTTTTGTCAAGGGGATACAGTAATCTGCAGCGTTTTTCTGGTTTTCAGTGCAATACGCTATTCATACATAGGTATCTTTCCGGAATTGTTTCAGAAGTAGCTAAATAGGCAATTGCCAGTCGTGCTCATAACAGCATTCAATAATTTGCCACAGTGATTGCATTTCCATCTTTACCTTAATATGCACTCTCCGAACTGGATTTCAATAAGATATTTTTCAAACAGTTTGTAGATTGTTTATTTGTTTGAGAACTGGTTTGCATGGGCGTGATTGTGTAATAAACTGTTGTCTGTGATATATATTTTATAGTTCTAGGCGAAATGTAGTAAATGAGAATCATTCGAGTCATTTAGTATACATTTGTATGAAAATACATAAATGTCGGATAATGGATTAGAGTCTTCAAAGGAGGAGTGCCTAAAGCGGTTAGTAACTATGAAACAACAATGGGTTCGGATGGCATGGGACTAATGACACAAAATTGATAAACCAAGATGTCGTGTTTCATGGTAATAGCGCGAAGACAAAACAGATTAAAACAAATTGTAGGATAATTACAACAATATCACCAACAAAATATGAACTGAAGGATTTTTAATTGATTTTGTATTTAGCACGGTTATTTTTCACTCAGGATTTAAAATTGCAACTGGCTAGTAATATTGCCACCAGACATATAACGGTTTGAGAGGATTATATCAAATATACAAATCGTCACGAACAGCTATTATTTTCAATACACTGCATGTTACAATGAATTATGCATTTTGTGAAATGAACTTTTTCAGAATTTGATTTTAATCTTTTGCCGACTGATATGAAATTTATATTCCCTATACTGAAAGTATCTGGTGCTGCGTTGGTTTGCTATTGTTCCACTAGTGGGCGTCATATAAATAATTTTATGTTATCCATACCACAAAATCAAGTTAAATTGGTGTCCATTATTTAAGGGCCCATTTTTTTTTAATCTGTGTTATAGTTATATCATTGTATATAGGATTGTCATTCAAACTGTGCATACTATTGATTATATCATATCAGTGTACTCACGGATAGACAAAGTCACATGGATTGGAGATTCTGGGAGATTCTGGTATTATCTGACACGAATATCGGACGGTGATCTTAGGGTTGAGCAATGCCACAACGATCACACCGCTCGCTCAAGGGAGATATTTCACTCCAATAATCAAAATGGCAAAACAGATTTAGTTTCTCATGGTATAACCCCTGTCACCAAACTTCTTTAAAACAAACGTTCATTGATGGCAAGAAGTGCAAATGGAGTGGGTTTATGAAGAGGTGGGTTCGTGGTGTTATTCTTATGGGACCTTAAAGAACAAGAATGCAATTTTCAGATATAGTTTGAAGTAGGCACTGCCGAATTTGGTGTTTACTTTTGTCTCTTTCGATCATAGGGCATTGAAGAGCCTAAACTTGATATGCAGTTCCCAAGGAAAAATAATTCCTTTCCACTCTTAATTTCTTAGTCGTTTTTAGCGAACCCCTGTACATTCGTACCAATAAGACTCGCTATGGTGAGTACATCATAAATTCCCAAATAATCATTTAAAAAAAGATACAACAACAACAACAACAACAACATTAAAAAAATTTAAAAATACATCGCCTAAGGTCACATCAAGATGTAAGTTGAAGGTAGTAAGTGTTGCAATTTGAGGCAGCTTAGTTTCGTCAATGTCCCTTAATTGGATGGTACTGATGACAACCAAGGATTCTTCAAGGAGGCTGAGTCATCTCTGCCAGTAACATGACCAAGGGTGAAGCAGGCTTATTTTCACTCAGAGCTAGGAAGGGCTCTACTGCTTTTTCAGGAATAGGAGGTTTAGGAAATTAAGATTGAACAATTGGTTTGTTTGGTTTGTTTTGTTTAACGTCCTATTAACAGCCAAGGTCATTTAAGGACGTGCCAGGTTTTAGAGGTGGAGGAAAGCCGGAGTACCCGGAGAAAAACCACCGGCCTACAGTCAGTACCTGGCAACTGCCACACGTAGGTTTCGAACCCAGAGGTGGAGGGCTAGTGATAAAGTGTCGGGACACCTTAACCACTCGGCCACCGCGGCCCCAGATTGAACAAACACGCGAGAACACCCTAACACGAATTTCCTGAATTCCATCTATAATTACAGGAAAAGACGTTTACCTCTCGGAGCACCTGCTTTTATTCTCATTGTACTTTTTGAATGGTTTCCATGTAGATTCCTACGGTGAAGAAATTGCGGCATTTGCGAAATAATTTGTCAATTTTTTAAAGATTGTTACCTCTTTTTCAAGACATACACATTTATTTACATTATATAGGAAATAACAAAAAACATCAAAAAGTAAAACTATATGCAAATATGTCAATGGAAAGCGTTTTTGGAGACTTTTGGTCATTTATTAGAGTTATTATGATAAAGGGTAAGAAAATATGAGGTCTTTGGGCGTTTAAACAAAAGGTCGTTTAAAAAAGTTGGCATGTATGGTTTAAATGCTCAAGGAAAATTGAAATGGTTGCCACAGTGGGTCGCCAAATAGAGATGTCGCTTAGACATATTCGACAATGGAAAGTGATGATGTATGATGTTAAGGCATACAATTATATATACCCCTTCTGTCGGCAACAGCACGAGGTTATTTTAAACATGGACTACATCCATCTTTAAAATTTCATAAGATAACTGGATATTAAAATTAATCAAAATTAATGACATAGTAACATTGTAAATCTTTCGACGAGGAAATTTCCAGTGACCTGATTCCATCTGTGTCATATGTTCAAAGTACACAACTATAGAATTTAGCTCATAGCAAATGGATAAACCGTTGATGAAATATTAGTATATCATGAACACTTGTATTAGGTCCTCTATATTCACGAATGATAAAAACGTTTATGATATTTTGTTTTCTTATTAGACCCAATGATGTCTTTTGTAATACAAGTAGCCCTCAAGCTCCATATCGGTTGCTCAAGCTAATTTTTGGTCTGGTATGAAAACGTTGTCATCAGTGCCCGAGAGAATTGGCGAGACCTTAGTTGTTTGTAGTGGAAATAGAGTTCATCGACTTGCACGGATACTGTAATATAAAAACCAATAGCATGTTAATGTTTCCGTCTGTATCATAACGACATGGAAGACACATTCGTGTACCATAATAAAGGTTATCGCCATATATTGCACTAGGCTAATTGAACTGTCACCGACTTTCAGCGAGGACAAAACTGGTACCAGAAACCGGTAACACTATATACAGCATACTATATCGTGTACGAACTGTCATATTCTCACGTTCAGGGTGAGAATTATTGGATGTGGACCTATAAAATAACCTTTGCATGAACTACGTTGAACTACCTAGAACCCAAAGCTGTCGCATGGTTAATAACCGCAAAATTAAAACCACACTATGAAAGATCTATTTTAAAATAGATAACACGCACGCACGCACGCACGCACGCACACATCAAAATAAAAAATCAAACGAAGCTTTGCAATTTTGTTGCGCAATATGACATTCGTCAACTAACACCAGTATTCATATTATGACGTAACAGTTACCTTACATCAGTATTCATATTATGACGTCACAAATTCTGACTGGCGCTGCCAACGAAAAATGCTCCAGGGTATATTGCTATCTACTGGCTAAAAAATATTACCAGGAAGAATTCGCTGGATAACAAACCTTTTGTGTGATAAAAAATCTATTTCGTATAAGAAATATATATATAATAATAATATAAAGTCCAACTGCACTGAGATGTATAAAAAAAATTGTACTTTATTAAGCAAAAAAATAGTATTTAAGTTTGAAATGTGTTCAGAACTGCCTGTCATTCAAAGAAGCCGGTATTAGTCAAAACATAACCTAAGTTTGACCTTCTTAAAAATTACCAGTTTTTGATTACTGATAAAACTGTAAAGTCTGAAGAAATGAAATAATGTTGTATGATAAAGAAAGTTTGAACAAAAATGTAATAAATCGATTATCATGTGTATTAACTCATTTTTATCTTTGCTTGTTTACGCGTATTCTATCACTGTCGTGAACAATAAACAAAAATCAATAAAGAAAATCGATAAATATCCTCCGGAAACCCTAGTGTCAACGCACAAGAGAGATAAATCATCACAATTAATGTAGGGATCAATGACAGCAGGAAGGGGTTTTATCATTAACACTAAACAGTACTGAAACAATAGTATTGGGAATTGTTTCTATATCATGTTCCAATTAACCTTTGTGTCTTGGAAATAGCTAGAGAATAACAAGACAAGGATGAGGCAGTTATTACCTATCCCAAAGGACGAATACTGTTCCAATATTGACTTTAAGAAAAACAAAAACAAAACAAAAAGCAAAAAGAAAAAGAAACAAAAAGAAACAAAAGAAAAAACAAAAATTCAAATAATAAACAAAAATACAAGAAAACAAAGCAAAACTGGCAGATACAATTTGTATCTTGAGATCATTTTGTAGATGATTTTATATTTTGATGATTTTTATGAAGACAATAACTGTTTAGCAGTGTAAGGCAAGTAGTATACCTAAATACTTGTGTATAGTAAACGATGCAGTTTTACACGTGGAAAAACCGCGATTGTGTAACAAAACAGTATACATAGATATACGTATTCAGTTTACAATGAAGTTCCTAAATAAGTTTGAGGCAGTGAGTAGACAGTGTTTTTAATTTCAACCTTTAAGAAAATATATGCAGAAAGGTTTATATCAGTAAAGTTGTACTCAATTACAGAATATCAATACTAAGATGACGTTGTGAAAGGGCCCAATTGATGCATTGAATATGGATTTACGTCATTAGAACAACTGATGTCACATGACGGTTGTGAATCGCCTCTTCAGAAAAAACTGATGTCACATGACGGTTGTGAATCACCTCTTCAGAACAACTGATGACACATGATGGTTGTGACTCACCTCTTCAGAACAATTGATGTCACCTGGCGCTTTTTCACGTCTTCAGAAAAACTGATGTCACATGACGGTTATGAATCACCTCTTCAGAACAACTGATGACACAGGACGGTTGTGAATCACCTCTTCAGAACAACTGATGTCACATGGCGCTTTTTTCACTTCTTCAGTACAACTGATGACACAGGACGGTTGTGAATCATGTCTCCAGAACAATTGCTGTCCCATGGCGCTTTTTCACGTCTTCAGAACAACTGATGTCACATGACGTCTATTTCACGTTTCCAGAACACCTTATAAAATATGTTCGGCGAGGTTTATGTTTTCGAAACAGCAGATACCATACAACAGCTATGCTTTGATATTGTTATGTGTAGGGTTTATTTCGATGCCATAAAGGATTTATTGCGCTTGCTTTGAGGCTACTTTGTTTACCCTCGACCTGTCACGTTCTACGCGGGCTTTTCCCTTAGGGAACATGACACTTCACTCCCAGGGAACATGACAGTTCAACCTCAGGGAACATGACACTTCACCCTCAATGAACATGACACTTCACCCTCAATATACATGACACTTCACCCTCAGTAAACATGACACTTCACCCTCAATGAACGTGACACTTCACCCTCAACAAATATGTTACTATACTCCAAGTGAACATGACACTTCACCCTCAATGAACGTGAAACTTCATCCTAAATGAATATGATACTTCACCCTCAGGGAAAAGACACGTCTCGAGTAAAATAAAAGAACATGAATTGTTAAATGTCATATGTATGACGGCTAAGCTCCATAATTTCATAACTGCTAATGTCATTAGCGTCTTCAGAGCATGTTAATAAGCTGCCTTACGCACAGTTTGATAAATTGTATGTTATTCATCAATAAACCTTAATTATCTTGACTTCATTTTTAGAACTCTAGATGCTTTATTTGGTGCCGTAATTACGTCACATTTTCCTATTTTTGTTTGTTTTTCAAAATTAGACATCAATTCTATTCTAGTGGAAGAAATGGGTTTTTTTTCTGTTTACTGCAGTTGTAAAATGAATTTATTCAAAATACATATAACACCCACACTTCTATATAATAATGATAATACAATATTTGGCAAATGATGATAAAATAGCAACATTTTACGCCAGTCTTATATGCATCAGTATTTTGATGGACAACTTGAATGGTTGAGAATGAAATTCAGTTCTTCCTCTGTGTGAAATAGATCACTTTTTATTGAGTTGATGGAAGCATAAATCTCAGTGTTAATAGGCAATAAAACACGACCAGAATCTCGGTGAATGATGATTGAATCGAAAAGGCTGTGTAACTTAAAGAAAGCTGGAAATCGATTGCATTACAGAGAAGACACTTTGACAGAAACGGAAAGCATTCAATAATGTGTAATTGCAATGATTTGTGATTTAAAACAAACCAGTGGTTTTCAGTCATCGATATCATTTATAGGACGGCTCAACATTGTTGATCATGACTTTAAGTACCATTCATTCCCTAAATTAGGGTTATTTCAAACATTCGTTGAGTATTTTGTAGTTTCGAAGGTTATAACTTTCCCAGTCATATGTCTAGTGGTTCCGTTGTCATCACTCGAGCCTCGTTTGAGATTTACACTTAACCCAGATTTGACTTAGATTTGGATAGCGGATTGTCGTCGATGAAACAAAAGACTCTTACTCTACCGGAACGCCTGGTCTTATTCTCCTTGGACTTTTTTAGGTGTGCCCATACAAATCGATATTCTTATTTATATCTGGCCCCTATTTAATCGGTTTTGAGTTTGAATTATGGTTTCGCTGTTGTGTCGATATTCTTCATTGATTTTTTCCACAAAAATATTTCAGACAATTGAAGATAAATAATGTTCCAAGCACTCAAAGTTCCAAATTATTCTTTATACTCAAAGTTCCACAGTGATCTATGTACGAGGTATGTAGTTCACATATGACTGGTTGAACAGGTCTTCTGCAGAAAGCAGTTATATATTTTACAAACAATCGAGGTAGTTTTTTTTATTTCAGATGTGCGGTTTTCGAATATGTTCCTGACTCAAATGATGCCAATCATTTCTAAATAGAATTGGAGGTTTTTTTTACAATGCATTTGCTGACAATGTTAGGTGTACGGTTAGGGTTCCAAGATATTATATTTTGTGTGGCTTGAATGGAATTTTTATCCTACCCTTCATACAGAAACAGAACATTTTCAAAGATATATCCAAATGTTTTGAAATATGACTACTATTGAAAATACAAAGACACAATCTGACTTAAAGAATATATGGAAGGACAACAGACGGAAACTCAAAGATACCAAAAGTAAATGGAAAGGCATTGTAAGTACTCCAAACCAGATTTGTCCAAAAGAACAAGACAGTTCCCCTCTTGCCACCGTAATATTTCATCAGTGTAGACTGAATATTCCCTGGTAGGAAACCAAAAATATGTTGTTTCAACAACCCATCCATCAATCCAGAGAGCTCAGACGATAGAGCATCCGACGAATGCATCGAAATAAAGCATTTAAAGTATGTTTCGATTCCTGCCTCTCCCTCACTTGAGGGTTTCAGCTTGGATTCAGTATGGTGGTCAGGATGTTGTTTTCGCAAAAATAAAATGATTTTGGTAGATAAGATGTTATTGGTCATTGAAGTTCCAACTGATTGTAGTGAGTGCAACATTTTGTATAAAAGTGTAAATCACACGACAGATCTACAAACTGAACTCTGAGGCCTTTCTTTTTCCTCTTTTTGTTCTTGAAACATTTAATCGATAATTAAACTATTATCTATTGATCATTTCGCACAAAATAATAATTCAAAGTTCTAAGATAATAATACACCAATGCATCAAATGGAAAAAATCTAAAGTTATGACTTACGCAATCAAACATTATAATAATAGAAATTGGGCAAAATTGATTCAATATCGCATAAATTGAACAATAAGAATCAAACCTAATCAATATACTGGATTTTAACCAATACCAGCATTCCATTTCTAGTAATAACAAATGCAACATTTTGAGCATTCAACAATGTATTGTTTCATATTCAACAGAAAGTCCAGCCATAACGCTTCAATAAATGCGACAGTTAAACTAACGTTAAATGATGTGACGCACGAAGACGAGTTATTTTTTTATAATAGGTACGGGGATTAGGAACGCTAATTTTCACAACCATCACTTTGACACTGGTCAGAAATACGCTTATAGCTACAACGGGAAGCCAGACTCTAACTAGAGAACCATGTGATAATTGGTATGACGTCTTTGGACATGATTATGAAGGTCATTAATTGAACAAAGCAGGTAATGTAATATATATTTTTTTATAAAAGGATGTCAGAATCTAACTAGGAAATCATGTTATAATCAGTGACAAATGTTGAGGAATCCAGTACAGCATTTTGGAAAAGAACGCAAACAAGAAGAACTATATAATTTTGTTACCACAAGAAGATAATAATTATCTTGTACATCTTTTATCCTACAACTGCCACACACACTGACCGATAACAACTTGACCCTCAACTTTGACGTTTGTGTCTGATGTCTTTGTCAGGAATAATATAAGTTTTTGTGTGATATTTCGATACGTTTAACGAAAACTGAACTCTTATTTACATAAAAAGCGTGGAACTATTTTTCAATGGCGCATTGATAGTTTCGTGGTAGTGAATACACACAAGTGGTATCAATGAATGGATATATTCCTGTGCGATGAAGCAGTACACTTCACTCGGGGTCACTCGTACCCAAACAAGGTAAACAAACGGTTTTTTGCTTGTTTTGAATGTCGCCAACTCGTAGAAAAGTGTTGCAGGATAAACAGAATACATGGTAAGCATCTTACTATACAAGGTTTATTTTTGGCTCGGAACGGAAAGTCGAGATGGCCAGCCATCCATCTCGTCTTTCCTAACCCTCGCCAAAAATAAACCTTGTATTGTAAGATACAAACCATGTATAATCTATGTACATACAACTAAGTATCGTGTATGTACAACCTACCATATTGTACGTACAACTTATTATCCTGTATGTACAACTTATCATCTTGTACGTACAACTTATTATCTCGTAAGTACAACTTACCATCTTGTACGTACAACTTATTATCCTGTACGTACAACCTACCATATTGTACGTACAACTTATTATCCTGTATGTACAACTTATCATCTTGTACGTACAACTTATTATCTCGTAAGTACAACTTACCATCTTGTACGTACAACTTATTATCCTGTACGTACAACCTACCATATTGTACGTACACCTTATTATCCTGTATGTACAACTTATCATCTTGTACGTACAACTTATTATCTCGTAAGTACAACTTACCATCTTGTACGTACAACTTATTATCCTGTACGTACAACCTACCATATTGTACGTACAACTTATTATCCTGTATGTACAACTTATCATCTTGTACGTACAACTTATTATCTCGTAAGTACAACTTACCATCTTGTACGTACAACTTATTATCTTGTAAGTACATCTTACCATATTGTACGAACAACTATCATATTTTACGTACAACTTACCATCTTATACGTACTAGTTAATAACTTGTACGTACACTTTTCCATCTTATACGTACTAGTTACTATCTTGTAAGTACAACTTACTATATTGTACGAACAACATATTATCTTGTACGTCAACTTACCATCTTGTACGTCAACTCACCATCTTGTACGTCAACTCACCATCGTGTACGTCAACTCACCATCTTGTACGTAAACTTACCATCTTGTAATTCAACTCACCATCTTGTACGTCAACTTATCATCTTGTACGTACAACTTATTATCTCGTAAGTTCAACTTACCATCTTGTACGTACAACTTATTATCTTGTAAGTACATCTTACCATATTGTTCGAACAACTATCATATTTTACGTACAACTTACCATCTTATACGTACTAGTTAATATCTTGTACGTACACTTTGCCATCTTATACGTACTAGGTACTATCTTGTAAGTACAACTTACTATATTGTACGAACAACATATTATCTTGTACGTCAACTTACCATCTTGTACGTCAACTCACCATCTTGTACGTCAACTCACCATCTTGTACGTCAACTCACCATCTTGTACGTAAACTTACCATCTTGTACGTCAACTCACCGTCTTGTACGTCAACTTATCATCTTGTACGTACAACTTATTATCTCGTAAGTACAACTTACCATCTTGTACGTACAACTTATTATCTTGTAAGTACATCTTACCATATTGTACGAACAACTATCATATTTTACGTACAACTTACCATCTTATACGTACTAGTTAATATCTTGTACGTACCCCTTGCCATCTTATACGTACTAGTTACTATCTTGTAAGTACAACTTACTATATTGTACGAACAACATATTATCTTGTACGTCAACTTACCATCTTGTACGTCAACTCACCATCTTGTACGTCAACTCACCATCTTGTACGTCAACTCACCATCTTGTACGTAAACTTACCATCTTGTACGCCAACTCAACATCTTGTACGTCAACTCACCATCTTGTACGTCAACTCACCATCTTGTACGTAAACTTACCATCTTGTACGTCAACTCACCATCTTGTACGTCAACTCAACATCTTGTACGTCAACTCAACATCTTGTACGTCAACTTACCATCTTGTACGTCAACTCACCATCTTGTACGTCAACTCAACATCTTGTACGTCAACTCAACATCTTGTACGTCAATTCACCATCTTGTACGTAAACTTACCATCTTGTACGTCAACTCACCATCTTGTACGTAAACTTACCATCTTGTACGTCAACTCACCATCTTGTACGTCAACTCAACATCTTGTACGTCAACTCAACATCTTGTACGTCAACTTACCATCTTGTACGTCAACTCACCATCTTGTACGTCAACTCAACATCTTGTACGTCAACTCACCATCTTGTACGTACAACCTAATATTTTTTGCATTTAAGATAGTAAGTTGTACGTACACGCTGCTAAGTTTTACTTACAAGATAAATAGTTTTTGCAGTTGCCCTAATACATCGTCGTAGCTATTGATTTAAACATTCGCTATCCTTTTTATTACAGTTTAAACATGATATTCCTCATACCAACATTAAAGGCTATTATCGTGTAGATCTTGACCTTTTCTGACTAACATGTAGAGTTAAAATGGACCATGATTACAATATAACATGTATCATTATCCCCTCTCGTCCAAATTAAGTATGCAACCTTATCTTCATTGCCTTTATATAGCAAAGATCATAAAAACATCCTATTTTCGTCCCTTCCTTTATCGGGTTCGTACCAGTTGAACCATCACGAACCTGCTGTGCTCGTAATGGAACGCGTCGTACAAGTCGAACCGAAACGGTTCGCGCGAATCGTTCTCTGAATCGTACCACTTGGATTCAAGATGGTGGAGCTGTGATGCTTCCTTTGTCTATTATTTATATTCAAAGAGAGAAGCTATATTGTTTATGGAAGTGTTTAAATCATATATGAATATATGATGGAAACATGCAGGCTTGACACTATGAAGGCTTCTTTAATTTTAACCCATCACCTTTCAATTTTGAAATAAATAGTTTGTAGCGACGACAGCCATTTTGGAAACTCATGTAAGATTCGATTGTGTTTCATTATACGGTACTGTACTTTTTCGGTACAGCTTGTACATAATCGATCAAATAATAGACGAAATCATTTAATGTCTTTCATTTAAAGTAATGTTAATGAGTTCCAAATGTAAAACTCAATGGCTTTGTTTAAATTCCATTCTTAATGTTTAATTGGGGCGAGATTGCAGTAGCCCAAACGTCCTTGAGATCATCAGGCATAGGTCACTCCTATAAGTGTTTGTGAGGAAGATAACATCCTGGATAAGGCTGAAACATTTTTTGTTTCTGCTCAGCCCATCAGCTTAAGTTATAATGGGAACGAATTATTAATCCTTAGTTATATGCATCATTACTTTGGTCATGGTGTAAAATATCGATACATGTAGGCCTCACTAGTCGGCTAAAGTTGTTACTGTCCCGGCAGGTCAGTGCTAAATACGACATAGCTGTGTTAGTTTGATGGGATTTTGCGGTCAAACTCCTTCGGTTATTTCCGGACTTTATTTCGATCCACTATTTGCATGGTTTCAGGATTACACTCCGGGCCCCAGAAGAGGAAAGTATGTCTAGCTTAACTAGAGGGGTTTTAAATTCTATTTCGACATAGATTCTATTTCGACAATAAAAAGACGTAGGTAAAGTCATGCAGATTATGATCGCCTGTAAGCCATTATAAACAGTGGAATCTCGATATAACGTCAGTAGTTATACAGTGAAATCTCGTTATGATGTCAGTAGTTTATATAGAATAACATAAGTGAATATTCAGTGAAATCTCGATATAACGTCAGTAGTTTATATAGAATAACGTAAAGTGAATATACAGTGAAATCTCGATATGATGTCAGTAGTTTATATCGAATAATGTAAAGTGAATATACTGTGAAATCTCGATATGATGTCAGTAGTTTATATAGAATAATGTATAGTGGATATACAATGAAATCTCGATAAGATGTCAGTAGTTTATATCGAATAATGTATAGTGAATATACAGTGAAATCTCGATAGGATGTCACTCGTGTAAAGCTAGATATAATGCCAGTCGTTTATAAATAATAATGTACAATGACATCTCGATATGTAACTCCTCTATATACAACGAAATCTCAATATAATGACAGTCATTCACACACATTCAAATCTCGATATAATGCTTCATTTTATAACAATGGAGAGTTGAAAATATGCGTATTATTGTATTAAATTAACGGAGGTACGGTTATTTCGCTCAATTTACCGTGGTCTTAATTGTCTATTGTCTTTATATTTTCCATTGTCGTCAAAAATCATTGTCATCATTACCCATGATCGTCAATTACCATTGTCGTCATTTCCCATTGTCATCAATTACCGCTGTCGTTAATAACCATTGTGTTCATTACCGATAGTCATCATTTATCATTGTCTTCATTTTCCATTGTCTTCAGTTACCATTGTCTTCATTTACCATTGTCGTCATTTACCATTGTCGTCATTTACCATTGTCGTCATTTACCATTGTCGTCATTTACCATTGTCGTCATTTACTATATTCATTATTTTCCATTGCCGCCTTTTACAATATTCTTCATTTTCCATTGTCTTAATTTACCATTGTCATAATTTACCATTGTCGTCATTGACTGTATTCATCATTTATCATTGTCTTAATTTATCGCTGTCGTCATTTGCTATATTCATCCCTTACCATTGTCGTCATTTACTATATTCATCATTTTCCATTGTCATAATTTACCATTGTCGTAATTTACCATTGTCGTAATTTACCATTGTCTTCATTGACTGTATTCATCATTTACCATTGTCGTCATTTGCTATATTTATCATTTATCACTGTCGTCATTTACTGTATTCATCATTTTATATTGTCTTAATTTACTATTTCGATTGTCGTCGTTATCCACGATATTTAAACTTCATTCATCTAAAGCTTTTATTTGTCATTGTCATTTGTCATTAAAGTTTGTTAATAAAATACAATTGAAGAGCTCTTGAACGACAACACGAAATGATGCAATATTATATCACTTTTTAACCTTTCCTTCATTGTTTTTTTGTGTTGAAGTATACATGTATGAAATGACAATCTTGGTAAGTCCGTCATCAATTATCACTGTCATCATTTATCATTGTCATCATTTACCATTGTCATCATTTACCATTGCCATCATTTACCATTGTCATTATTTACCATTGTCATCATTTATCATTGTCATCATTTTCATTGTTGTCATTTTCATTGTCATCATTTACCATTGTCATAATTTACCATTGTCGTCATTTACAATTGTCATCAATTACCATTTTCGGGTTTTACGGTTATCATCATTTACTTTTTTGTCGCCATTTACCACTGCCTTCATTTATTATTGTCACCGCTTAATAGGTGTATATTTGTATGCGTGTTTTAAAATCAAATACAAATTTAGTGTTGCCGATATAGATTTTGTTTGTTTCTAGCGAAATCGTGGTGTTGTCTATATCATACATGAAAGAGAGCATTGTCTTCGAACGAAAGAAAATTCCAGACTGAATGAAAACGGTAATATTGTTCACAATAAACATCCGTAAATGTGGTTTATGAATATGATTGTGAATAAATGATAAATTAGCGTCAATTGTGTTATATCCTCACGTATATAATACCATTACGCCAATATGTGAACAGTGAATACATAGAAAACGTCAAGCCTCACATATGAGGCTACGTATATCAATGCGTAATATTGGAGTTTTAATGAAGATTTGCAAGAAAGTGAATATCATTACTCAATTTTAATTCATATATATAATACGACATGTATTCTTTTCTTCTTAAACCGTGCTCTCTTTAACTCTCGAAATATAGGTTATGCATGTGTCGTTGCAATTAAAAGTGTTATTTTCATTTACGTTAATGCTGTAGTTACGATAGCTCTATTGAATGTAAGCATGTAAATAGTAAATAGTAAATCGCAACCCTGAGGTGGAGGGCTAGCTACAGTGAAGTCGTTATATATATATACGGTGTATATATTTTTGTATGGTTATTTCACGATATGGATTCACTAGAAAGAAGCATGATTGAAGAAAAGAAAGATAAATTATATCCACGGCATACCCGTTATGACTTTTTGGGTACGGTAACAGGACGACGTCATAAAAATGGCTGTTTAATGTATAATGAACTCCACTGTCTGAAATTATTTTAATTTCAAATAAACTGGAATCTACACCAGACACCAATAAGTTCAGCAAGCGTAAATCACTATTTGATAAACAGCTTAACCTTCCTAGCTACTGTAGTATAACACTGTAAATGTCTGAATGACAGTGTTTTGCATTCATAACGATTATGAAAACCACAGCAATAGTATTCTATGTTAAAGGTGGTTTATAAGTTTGATATTCTCCGAATCTGGGAAACAATAGATGCAACAATTATCAAACTCGTGACAACAATTCAGCCGGGATTGCTCAACATTATCCAGCTAACTAAATGTGTTTTTGTGTCCATATTTTGTAGCACTGGAAAAATCATTCATGTTTACATAATTCCTTAAAGCAATATGAATCACAATGCTTGTCTAGGAGAAGTACACCCTGGAACAGAATGCTTGATGCATTGCAACTAAAGCATCTTATCTTTGGTGTACTGTGCAGTGGTCTTGGCGACAGCTTCATCCTGTATGTTTTTAAGATATCACGTCTCGAAACAGTTGATTAAGGTGACCTATATCCGTTTGGGCTAAAAAGTTGGATGGTCAGAGATGCAGGTATTTCTTGGCAACACTAGTGGTGCAGCATTCACACGTTCAGACAGAGAACGAATCGCCAATTGCCTTCCTTCGTAATTTATGTTACAGTGCTTCGTATATAAAACGTTACTAAAAAAGACAATGCTTTGACCAATTTTCATATTTTTTTCTTAACGAGAATTTGATATAATGAAACAGATGGAGAAGATAGAGCAAAAGTCTCGAATACTCTGATTTAGTTTCCTAGTATGGAATTCTT
This sequence comes from Pecten maximus, assembly GCF_902652985.1. Classification (NCBI taxonomy): domain Eukaryota; kingdom Metazoa; phylum Mollusca; class Bivalvia; order Pectinida; family Pectinidae; genus Pecten; species Pecten maximus. The sequence goes on along the minus strand of NC_047024.1, from coordinate 22,214,767 downwards.
TTCTGATATCGATCTTTTCTTATATGCCTGAAATATTATATACTTATAAAGTGACATTTCGCATATGTTTTTTAAGCCAAACCTACAGAGTAATGATAACAACCAACAGTACTTTCGTTAAAGAAAAGAAAAATGAAGTAAATTAGGAAATCTTTTCTTAACGCATTACGTGTTGACTTTGTTGCCTGCGTTTTCAACTTATTTCCAGTTTTCTTCACCACATGATTTGACATCTAAAAATGTGCCGTGAAAAAACGGTCTAATCGATAAATGTGTGGCTGGATGACTGGAAACGTCCCTTTCGTTTGCAAAGTAAAAGATGTTTATGGCAGTATTGCAGATATGATAATGAAAGAAATTAAGAATAAAATGGATGAAGATTAGAAGAGAAGAAATGAAAATGAAGAGTGTGAAATGAAAAAAATGACTCCTGTGAGAGGCGACATTTTGTAAGAGGGGTGAAATCCAGGCCTCCTGCGAGAGGCGACATTTTGGAAGAAGGGAGAATCCATGGCTCCCAACCCTGGCTACTCCCAAACGTTGCTGGACAAAAGAAATAATTTTGTCCGTAAAAAAAAAATGTTTTGCGTGTGTACTGTTTAGAGTGAAGGTTTTTCAAGTGATCATAAAAAAAAAAAAAAAACATTAATTCCTAACATGGCAAGCATTAGAGAGAAATTCTTAACAAAGGTAAGAAAAATGTAATATATATATATATATATATATATATAATTGATATATTGATGGATAGCGATATTCCAACTTTCTTTGGTTTCCAACTCTAGGTAAAAAATTGGGTTTCTTAATTCAGCATAATTCAGTATCGGGGACGATACTGCTGACCTCTTAAGAATCCGAATTTAGTATTGGGGACGAAAAGATCTCAGGAAACCTTATTGAAATATCCCTAACCAATATGATATAATCGTAGAGGATTTTTAAATACATTTTTTGTATCATAAAGTTAATAATTGTACAAATCAAATGAAGCAAAAGACGGTCAATAGCAAAATATTTTATGCAAAAATAATTGTGACAACACATACCATAAACAAAATATTAATGTTGCATCTGTCCCATAGCTCCTAATGGAACTTATTTATCCGAAAGACGTTCAGCATTTGATTGAATGTGTGAAACAGCGTTCGGTAATACAACAACAAGACACTAACAATAACAATAGATGCTTTCATTGTCATTATTCATTTTTTCGTTTTTGTCACAAAAATGTTCAAGTTCAAGCACTGTCTTTATGGTACGAAAATAAATAGGTAACAAATTAAGAATTCAATATTTAAGCATATTACGAATCATACAACTGAAACACAATAGAACATCACCTTTACATCAGCAACTGTCACGTTATTGATAATATCTCTCCCACGTGTTAATCTCTAATGATCTGCTTAGCACACATATATGATAAATCCACTGGAAGTTTAATCAGCGTTCGATTAAACACATGGATGGAATAGCCGAGTTTAATTTTAGTGACCTTTACTTAGGCCCCCGTTTTATAGTACATTTCTGTACTATTTCAGAAGCTAATTTTTTCAGTGATTTTCGTACTTGACCGTTCACAATTCCGTACACGATGGGGTTAGTTGCATTGCCAATGAAAAACAGATATCTTAAGACGATGTTCCTTGTAATTCCAAAAATGTCTAGCCAGAAAGGGAGCCACGTTATTAGATATATCACAGTACAAAGAAATAGCATTTTTGCAGTTTTTCTATGGTTCCGTCTCCGGACTTTTTCTCCGGTGTCCTTACAACTTGGTCTAACCCGCTTGAAAACGTCATGGAATTTATAGGTATTTGTGGTTGTGTTTTGCTTTGTTTTCTGTGCCAATGACGTAACAATATCGGAAGTCACTTCATGTTCAGGCGAAGGGGAACTCGTTATCACTGCAGTTCCTTCATCAGGAATGTGAATCTTAGAATATTCCCAGTCTATCTTATTCTTTTGTGTGTCACCATAGGACTGACTGGCTTCTGAAGTCAAAGAAAATTCCTTTGGAATCCCCGTCATTCGTTTTCGGAGTTGGGTTTTTCTCCAAAGAACTGTATATACAATTACATATAGCACGACAATTAATATGAGAGTGAGCAAAAATACTATCATAAGTGCACCTTGGTATATCGTGACAAGTGTCTCACCAATAATGGCGTAAGTGAAATGGCAGAATGTCCCGCGAGTGACTGTATGGTCGTATGCACAATTGACGTCATGAACTTCAGCATCCGACACAACGGCAAATATTCCTAAAGATGGCGCCGCAAATAACATGCTACACAATGCAATGAATACCATTCCCCTGTTGACATTCTGGACTGACATTCGAAGGGTAAGTCGACAAACTGCAATGTACCTTTCAACTGCTATAGCAACAAGCGTTATGTTAGATGCACATATCACAATATGACGTAGAAATTCAAATGTACGACATATGACGTCATTTCTGACCATGTGAAGTTCGTACACCATGGTGTAAGGCATGATTAGCGAGCATACCAAAAGGTCGATGATCGCCAACACTTTTATAAAGGTATTGGCCGTGGTGTGGTCGTTCCGATGGAAATAAACAATAAGAATGGGTATATTCCCCACCGTGCCCACAATCGCAAACAATGTTAGATATACGGCCAATGCGATGTACTCCCAATTCCATGGTATATTGTTGTAAGCCGTATCAAAGAGTTGGAGAGCTTCGAGGACTGACTGATTAGCCGACACAGATTTGTTCTCCATAACGTCGTTTCCGAATCTGTTGGTGTGGTACCCCATAAAGGGTAACCCTTCCACCTGGTAGATACACTTTGCGTCTGCCAACATTAAATAAGCGTTTTGTGGTGCCACATTGTTGTTATAAAATATATTATACTCCACTTTATAAAGAAATGTGAAGTGGCCTGTACTTAGCCTATGTACTTCTTCACAAACGTGTCGTCGAGTCCCCGGAAGAAGCCGATTGAAATAACTTTGTTTCTCTGGGTTTTAATATACGGGCTACCGTATACTACAGCAAACTCGTTTATGCGTGCGCATAAACAGACGTGTGAGTGAAAACAAAATCTGTAACCAATAACAGTGTCTGTACATAGCCCGCATGTGACATACGTCCGAAGTTCACCGCGGTCTGCAAGCGTATAGTGGCTGTCGTGAAAGCAGACGGACACATTCACAGTTCGACCAATCGCTGACTATCTTCGATTTGCCGTACTAGGCATTGCAACCACATTAAGGAAAATACCCGTACTGCTGTAGTTTATAGCTTAACCACAAAACAGTGTTTGACGATTGTAACTATATGGAATAATGATCTAGAATATGTGAGAATGTGAATGGCTCTAAGAGTAAAATATCTAATTGGTTTTTAAGGTTATTCGGCGGTCGTGCTCGGCTTAAATAACACAACGATAACTTCACAGGATGTGGTTTTTAAAATATAATATGTACCGTTCTCAGATCAATAGATAAGGCAGTCAGTTTTCTGCTGGATCCTTAATGGCCCCGAGAGTTACAATGAGGTGTGAATTACCGCCAGATAACCTTTTTGTCCCTTAGATCAGGGATACCTTTTAGCGATGTTAACTACTTGAAGCATCTTACAACAGCTGCAGGACCACACGTATTTAAGTGGATTGTCAATAATGTTTGTCTGTAGAAAACAATACAGCTTTTAGTTGTGGTCGGTGGGATTGTTTTGATAATGTAACTGAACTAGGTGTACATGTAGCTTGCGGTATATTGTTTTACAAGACAGTTAATTATAGTGTGATTTTCCGATTCATTGATCAAACATTATTTACTCCATGTAATGTACATATACAAACGGCATCATTACCATCATACTAATCACTTTGATACTCAGCTTGTTTTTATTTTCTTATATTTTTCCTTGCTTGACCGTTTAAAATCGCCCCCTTTTATTCTTTTACTGTGCCATGCTATTCGTTAACATTACTCTACAATTCTATATAAAAACAATTATTGAATTATCAAGGCCGCGCCCAATGAATGATGTATTTAACCTACCGGACAGAAATATGTTTTGTGAAAATGACCGTAAAATCTTTAGCATTTTGCGTGATAAAGAATGTCAATTACAAATGAGAGGTGCTCAGTGCAAGTATTGTTTAATGACTATAAAAGGTGACTTGATGTAGGCGAGAGGCCGACAAGGACTTCCTATTGTTTAAGAGTTCAGACATGTGTGACACTTATCTATACTATGTATACTTTAAAGCCCTGTCATATCTAAATGGAAATGTTTAAGATATATAGGAATTTATCGAAAAAGTTTTGAGGTTTCATTGTGTAGCTGTCTGGACATAGATATTTAACTATGAACTCTTTGTTCAAAAACATTAACATTTCCGTTAAACAATAACGAACCAGTTAATGCAAAAGGGAAGCAAGAGACGCCTCATAGTATTTAACCAATACACGAATCAAATTAATTTTATTAATTGTATCTGAAAAGGTCGAGGTCAACGATGCACGTGAGAAGTTTGAATTATTTTATATTGAAGAATTAACATACGATTGAGGTGGTCAAAAATCCTATTTCAAAACAATACGTCATTTCTGATATTGCTTTTGATAGATTTGACAAAGTCTTTGTTTCTTGCCCTGATAAGCTCTTTGATGGAATGGCAGGGGTGCTATTCCATCTCTCGACAACACTACGAGCAATAGTTCCCACACCTCAGGCACGGCCACTATTCCACCCCTCGGCAATAATATGAGCAATAGTACCCAAACCTCAGGCGCGGGTACTACTCCATCTCTCTACGCTCATATGAGAAATAGTGCCTACAAGTCATGAGCGGACACTTTATCATCCCTCGCAAATACTATGACCAAAAGTGTCTTCACCTCTGGCACGAATACTATTCCATCCCTTAACAAAATTATGAGGCAATTATTCCCTAACCTCCGGAACGGGAACTATACTATCCTCGACAATACTGTGAGAGGAGAGTGCCCTTACTTCCGGAACGGACATTGTTCCATCTCTGGACAATGATATGAGTGAAAAGTGCTCTCTTAACAAGGTCATCATATATGATTAGTCATACAAATCGTTGAATGTGGTTTTGACTTCGGTTCAAGGAATACCGACGCGGGGGTGGTTTTCGCATTTAATTATAAATTATTGTCTTTTTGAAAATGATAGACCTGACAAAATGATATAGCAAAGAAGAGCGGGAATGATCATGCATTTACCCCTTTTTGGCTGATTTCTTATTGTACGGAGTCTCCAACGAAATATGTTAATATCTTGAAATGCACAAAATCAAATTGATGGTGGAATTGACTTCGAACCATTCGTACCCTCATGAATAGTTTTGTTGACAAAGTTCAGATCATAGTTGCAGTGTAGCAGAGGGGCCATAGCTGTTTGGAAATAAACACAAAGCCAGATTTATTACAAGGTTATCAAAGTTAAGTGTTTCCTTGCAAAAGCCTGAAAATAATTTTGTTTACAGTTTTAAAGCATGAGAACATTTGTAAAACAACAACAACAACAACAAAAACAACAACAAAACAACAAAAACAAAAACAACAAAAAAACAAAAACTAAACTAAACAAAAAAACTTTTTTTAAATGTGGCCAGTAGGTACGCAACTCTAGTATATAGAGGTAATTGACTTAATTATAAAACATAAAGTAATTTCAGCCTTTGAATCGTGTCTAATAAGCGGGTGAAGCACGTTAGTCTGAAGACGCTTACGCTGCTTGGTCACCTGGTCTTATTCTCCTGCTACACTAAGGCTTTGCTGATGTGTGTATGCTATCTAGTGTACATCGCTCTATACATGTTAATCTGGTTGAAAAGTAGACCCTCATACATATATGACTAGGTATTAGGCAAAGAGTAGCAGAACAAAGTCATTTCGGTCCAATTGCATTAATTCGGCATACTATTGTAACACTGCAGCATGACCGAAATCGACATCGATCTTCGAATTTCCAAGACAACTTGTCCATGTTTTACACCTCTATGTACGCATGCTCCCCGGGTCATTCGTCGGATGAAGGTGACAGTGTACATAATGTACTAGTCATCGAAAAATTCATTGGTTGTGAAACAGAATCCTTACATAGAAATATGTAATACATCAAATATGACAAACAAAAAAAAACACAAAAAAAACACAACAAGATGAGATGGTGACATGTTTACTGGAAATCAGAACTTTTACAAGATTTATTCAATTCTATTTTATAATTTGTACGTTGTGACGTTCAATGGAGTTATTTATCATTTTTTAATCTCTCGTTATATAAATCAATTGGGTTTCCATTTTCATCTGAATAATTGATTTAAAGAGCAATACGGACCCTCTATATAGCAACAGTTTTGAAATTCAAATGAATAGTCAGACATGATATAACAAAGCTTATATATTGAGTCATTATCCGTGGGAAGCGTTCAGGTGTACGTCATTAAGCTAACGAACAAGAATATTTATATATAATAGTGTTAATAATACAGTGATATCCAGATAAGATGGACTGTTTATATATATATATGTAATTAATAAAATATCTAGAAATCCCTATATCCTTGAATATTCTTCATCACGACCGTTCGTAAAGAATATTGACAGCTCCAGCAGAAAATGTCCACCCAGATGCACTTTTATTTCACAAACACGTGACACTAAAAATCGATACTTTCTGCACGGACTGCACGGAAACAATCAATTTCTATGGTTTCTTTACGCCCTTGTGTACAGTCCTGGCAAACAAATTGTTATCGACACAAGGGAGGCAACCCCGTGCCAACCAGTGCAACGAGTTCAAAATGATATAAATCAAATAAACATGAACGTTTTTGTTCGCCTTATCGCGAGATAAAAACACCAACACGCAAATATGTATTTGTTGTACTAGCTCGTCCTGAATTAGAGAAACCAAGCATGTCATTTTGTTCTTATAAAAAAGAAAAAAAAGAGTATTTATTGAGTTACCAATAATGAATTTCTAAATTTTTAGAATATAGAAAATATTGAAAGATGTTGCAGAGCCATTATGTGATTGCCAATTAACTAATGAAGTTTATAAAATTTCAGTGTTTAAACAGTTAACAAGATGACACATGAAACGGAATCTCTTTCATCACGTAGGATTATTTAATTGGTGCAAAATCCTCGTTTTAACTTAAAAAAAAAAGTTGTTTGAAAATAAAAAATAAAAAATATAATTATCTTTGTTTTCTCAATTTTTTTCAAAATTGATGTGATTTCGTATACCTGATACAGTGTACATAGGGCTTTATGCCAAGCCATTGTGGGTAAAACAGAGGTATTTATTGATATGATAAATATTGTATTAATATCAATTACTCATTTCGCAATATCAATAATTATTGACGAATATAAAAAAATCAGCTATTTATTCATATTGATAAAGAAACTGTTTACCTTTGATGTATATTGATAAATAGCTACTTATTTATCAATATTATTGATTTATGATTTATCAATATTGATAAATACTTTATCCATCAATTAAATTCATAATATTAATAAAATATTTATTGATATTACTCAATTCCTCTTTTCACCATAAAGGTTGGCCATACGGATTCAAGTATTCAATATTCAAATTATCAATCGAAATTAAGAATTATTGTCGCCAATAACAGAATGTGTTATAGAGAGTCGGTAATAACATGGTCGTATGATTATGTTATTAAAACTCAAAAACATATTCTGCTTGCTATCTTTGGGAGAAACTAAATCGGGGCCCCTGCAAATTCTTGTTTTCTTATTTTATCTTAACGCAATGTCTAATTACCACTTAATTCACGTTCTTCTTGGTGGTTTTCTCAATTATGACTTAACACCATATGAATTAGAGGAATTTAGAATAAAATCCATAGTTATTATAGCTAAAATTCTTCAACAAAGTGGTATCATATAACTTATATTTATCCTTGATGGAGAACTCTGTGACCAATACAGGATATATATACATGTATATATTATATTAGTTACCAACATTGTCTACACTTTTCCTGATATACTGCATTGTATTGCACAATTAGCATGCACGATTAGTGCAACTCACTACTAGTCTGATTACTGTATTTGTTTGATTGTTTGAACTTATCTTGTAAGGTGTACAAGATGCTATTTACATTGCTGTGTGTTGTATGCATTATTGCACACACTATGATGATGATGTAGTACGAGGATTGTGAAGTTGTCTATTTTGAGTGATAGAATGTATGTCATTAAATATCACCGTACGATTCTATTTGCCCCTGTTATATTTTTGTGTTGTGTATAGTGAACTGCGCATGTTACTATCATTCTATAATGTTTTTTATGTCAAAGCGTGTATCACTATGTAAGGATGTAAACCTGAGTGTGAACAAATTTTCTTTTCTTTCTATGTTGTTTGAAATGTATGTGTATTTTGTGTTATTTCTATTGCTCTTCAAATTTGGAGGAAATAAAGAAATAATAATCATCTGGCGTCGCTGTCGTAAGGATGTGAATCGCCAAGCAAAACAAATTGGTTGACTATAAGTATTTTGCGTTTGCAATGACGGACTGCACAGGTACCTTCGAAATACTTTTAACAAATAAATCTTAGCGGAAATCTTATTTTCGAGATTTTCTTACTGGAAGCTTTCAGCTAAATTATGGTTGCATTGATTTTAGTTTCTGTAATTCTTTATGGAATGTAATCTTTGTAATCTTACTCCGCCTATCATGTTTTTCTTTGGTGATGCCTTAAGCTTTAACACGCCAAAATAAAAGCATTTAAAACAGATGAACATGGATACGATTTCCTGAAAACATCAACTGTGGGAGAGGCTGTCGAAAGGAGTAGAACAAAAGAGGTGAGAGACACCAAAAAAAGCGTTGGGGAAGCAATCAATGTTCAACATCTCCTATGTAATCTTAGAAGAAGTCACAGTTGAGACTTCGCCAACTGCAGGCTGCCACCGTTATGAATCTTGCAAACATGGATACCAAGGACAGCCGGAAGTCAAGCTTTCCTCCAAGGGGAAGATGGCTCTGGATTTATTCTTTTGAAGTCTAAACAAAAATGTTTTTTCTATCTTTTTATCATTCAACAGAACCGGATATAACTTCATTTTGTATTGATAATATCCGGGTGCAGAGGAAATTCCTTCGTGAATAATGCATATTTTTGACATATTAGATTACAGAGTGTCTGGCTTGTCTTAAATAAATTCAAAAAAGTGACACGTGACACTTGGTGCGATAATGCCGGTTTATGTTTTTCTATTTATTACTTTATATATATATATATATTTGAAAATATGCAGGAAAGTAAAAAAAATGCTTAGAACTAAAGATCATATGAATTTAATAAGAAATGAATATCTAAAAAATGTTAAGCCCTACAATGGAATCTTTTTCTGCTGAAGGATTCTACGCCAGATTTATCGGTGTCTTGGTTCAAGGTTCATCGCAAACTATAAACGTAGCCAGGCTGTATCCTGATGCTATCGTTTATGTGTTTAGCACACGTGAAATCTCTCTACGTCATAGCCATAAACAAGTTATCAACCCTGTTCTGACGACAATACATTAATATGTTCTGCACGTGACAAACAAGACATTACAAGGTTATATATTTTTAACTTGAAGAAAGGTGAGTGTCAGGTCGTCTCTTAAAGGCAATACACACAGCAATCACGTAGAGTATATCACAAAGCATGCAAACAGCACACACGAATCACTTCCTACCCTCGTGGCCAGTCGGCACTATCGTCCTTGTCATCTAAAGACGTCCTCATCTATATGAGCCAAATCAGAAATAGACATCAGCTGATCGGAGTGGGGCGCCCCACGGGGTATACGCGGGACTAATTTGTGTGCTTCTCAAAACAAAACAAAAAATTAAAAAAAACATCATTTCTTATGATCGTATTTTAGAGGTTTAGACATTAAAAAAAAAATGAAATTTGATTATTATCTTAGTTTTACAGCTTTGTTTTTGTTTGTTTTCTGTTTATGAAAGAGGTACATCTTTACGTTAATACCAGTGGCTAATCCATATTTAGTTCTGTCTACCAAGTTTATTTGGATTAAGAATACCCTTAATCATTTGTACGCTATACATTTATAACGACAGCCTTTCTGAAAGATTATATGGTAACGAGTCCTGATAAACTAAATCGCTGACAGGAGATTTTTCTGATTCCAGATAGTCTGCGTGAGTCAGTTTTATTGGAGCGTCTGTGTTAGAAAATTAGTGTCTTCAATTCAAGCCGTCTGTCCGAAAAGGGCAAGTTTCTGAATCCCATGTCGTTGGTATAAGTGTCAGCGAGTTAGCTAAGTTGTCTGTTTTAAAATGCGCTGTCTTTATTCAGACAGTCTCTGTAGCTGGTCAACGAGTTGAATTCAGACCGTCATTTTCGAAGAGCAATGAGGTAAATTCAGACCGTCAGCTTTGAAGAGCAATGAGTTAGATTCAGACCACCTGTATTGATGTATGAAAGGATATTGGGTAAAATTCAGATAGTCATTTTGAAAAAGCGGCGGCTAAAATTGATGCCGTCCATGTAAAAGAGCGGCCTAATAATCGAAGTAGTCTGTGTGAAAGGGTCATCTCTTGACCGAAGCCGTCTATGTGAAAGGCAGTGTCTTAATCGAAGCTGTCTTTTTAAACGGACAGTGTCTTTTTCAAAGCCATTTATGTAAAAGGACAGTATCTTAATCGAATCTGTCTTTGAGAAAGGGCCATGTCTTAATCAACGCCATCTATTTAAAAAGGCGGTGTCTTAATCGAAATCGTCTATGTAAAAGGACAGTGCCTTTCGTATATGCCGTTTAAATGGGTAATATCTTTAATTCCATGTAATCTTTATCAAAGGCAATGTATTACATCCATGAAAGGTAATTAATTATCGGCAATTACAGGGATATGGTATAACTGCAATAGTAATTATGATGCCATTAACGTTGGTAGCTACCGTGTAATGGACGGAATCGTTGTATTTATGAGTAACCATATTTCATTTCAGGTTACAAATAACCATATGGACCATTATGAGAATTCTAAGGAAGCTAATCTACACTGAAAAATTGAGAAACGAAGTTAATGTAATCAGTCAAATCTATATTAAGTCACATGCATCATCAACCGTAACGCCGCGCGAGGTAAATAGGCTACTATAAAAATGTGTGACCCTAGTAACATTAAATAGTTTTCTTTTCTCTCTTACATATAAGTGCTGTATTGTCCTTGCAGCAAGCGATTTCAAACCTCCTCCCCGCAGCGCCCCCTATCTTGTCTAGAGCTATATCCGTTATATCCGCTCTATGGCGGTAAATATCCTTTAATGATCTTGTTTGCAACGAGGAGATGGGGGTATAATGGCGGGTGATGAAATGGAGTCACGTGGTTTCAGGTAACAGTGGATAGCACGCGATTATACAATAGAACATGCGGATAAGACGAACTAAAGATGGCCGGTATTGCCTGTCCCGCGCTCCAATCCCAGGAATACAAACACTCAGATTTCCAAGTTCCAAGCTTTTCTTGTCAGAGTATATCATGTTAGATCCTTCTTTGTTTAATCTAAGATAGGATATTTATTGCTATTACATATTATGCGTTTATAGGTACAGTCTAAATTATCAACAAGTTTGTATCGATTTCTGAGCAATGATGACCCTTTGACACGTAAACACATTGGTCTAATGACATTTAATTACATATTGTCTCTCCTTCTGACTTTGCTGACAGTCAATTTGGATAGCGGTAACTAAGATAAAGGTTTATCCATTAGTAGCTTTGACGAGTCGCTAAGGTATAGGCCATTATATTAAAATATCATAAGGAGTCATATTAGAGCTAAACATAAATTTTGACAGCGAATAAATATAGCTTACTGAAATGAATATGTCCATTAGTTGGAGTCAGGTAAATGTCTTGGAACTATTGTCTCCGTCTTTGAAAATCTAAAAATACAGAAAATATAGTTATAGGAGTGATCACAATAGCTCTGACGCAAGAAGGATATCAGAACGGGGCGTTCTCGATTGTTCTATACAATGAGACAGTGTTCTTAGACAACATTGCGCGCAATGACTACATTGTATTTTGTGGGCAAATTAATTGAAACTTATTGAGAATCCATAGGTTTAAAAGTACTAAATTCACATAAGTCTCTACAATTAATTAAGTTTATTTTTCATGACAACCAATGACGTAAAATATCAAATTAATAAGCAAATGGAAAAAAAATCGTCGTATATGTCAAAACATCCAAACTAATGATTTCTAATTTAAAAAATATACGAGTTCTTATGTATTCTTAGCATTTAACAGTTAATGACGTTGGATACGTAAATGGAAATAGTAAATGTATTCGTATATCTCACAATATAATTAGCGAATTGATAGGCAAATAAAATCCTAAAGGTCACAGGTAAGGATGTCGGATGGCACAATGCTAGCACATTTTCTGTTCACCTAGGCGGTCCCTGACTGGACTTGAAATGGCACAGGGCCATCGACAGAACGACCCCTCGCGCGCTTCCATCAAGGCAAACAAGAGTGATTGATATAAGATGATATAACTTGTTATAATATAAATAAAGTTATTTTCGACCTGATGACTTTATAATAAAAAATGTAACCTGTGTACCTTAACTGTAACGCCCTGAAATAATCAGATTATATCAGTTGGGTTCTTCAGGGGCAAATGATGAGTTCCATTGATTTGTTAGAATACAAGTACATGAATCTTATAATGGGTTACGTTTCCAGTAATTTTGAGTATTTTGTCCAAAGCAGATTTGGAACTCCTATTGTCGGTACACATTACACCGTGACATAACTAAGTACTGGTATTCCCAGACTCCATGTCTACGTCAATATACTTGTATCCATGACGTATTCAGCACTTTCATTCCCAGATGAGGTGCCTTGTCGACGTAAGCATTCACCAAGCTATCCCTGTATTTCAACGTGCTGATCGCACAATTAATTTAGTTCGCCCTACCTTGTATCATTTTCCATTAATGAGGCTAATTTTAGCAGTAGTGTGACGAATAAATTTCACAGTAGTTATCGACGGATCAATAAAACTACTCTAGTATAAGAACTGCCAACGATGATTCGATAATGGTGCCAAAATACGCAAGAATACAGACAATGTACTTTTTAAAACCATGATAGACACAATTGCTTTAATATGACAATTGTGCTTTCCCTATCTGTAAATATTTGCCTTTATACTTGAAATGAACTTGACTTGGATATTTAGACTCTAACAATATCAAATGAAATGTTAGTGAATTGTTCGCCATGACACCTGTCCTCATAAGAATGAATTGGTTTTTCAACCGTCCCGTCCTCATATGACCCTGGTTGTTCATGTCTCCTTTTGACATCCGTTCTCATATGACCCTGACTGTTGTTGGTTTCTCTATGACATCCGTCCTCATATGACCCTGACTGTTGTTGGTTTCTCTATGACATCCGTCCTCATATGACCCTGACTGTTGTTGGTTTCTCTATGACATCCGTCCTCATATGACCCTGACTGTTGTTGGTTTCTCTATGACATCCGTCCTCATATGACCCTGACTGTTGTTGGTTTCTCCATGACATCCGTCCTCATATGACCCAGAATGTCGGTGTCTCATCTTGACATCCATCCTCATAAGACCCTGAATGTTGGTGTATCATCTTGATATCCGTCCTCATATGATCCTGACTGTTGTTGGTGTCTCATTTTGACATCCATCCTCATATGATCCTGACTGTTGTTGGTGTCTCATTTTGACATCCGTCCTCGTATGACCCTGACTATTGTTGGTGTCTCGATGACATCCGTCCTCATATGACCCAGAATGTCGGTGTCTCATCTTGACATCCATCCTCATAAGACCCTGAATGTTGGTGTATCATCTTGATATCCGTCCTCATATGATCCTGACTGTTGTTGGTGTCTCATTTTGACATCCATCCTCATATGATCCTGACTGTTGTTGGTGTCTCATTTTGACATCCGTCCTCGTATGATCCTGATTATTGTTGGTGTCTCGATGACATTGGTCATCATATGACCCTGACTGTTAATGTTGTCTCCACGACACCCGTCCTCATATGACCCTGACTGTTAATGACACCCGTCCTCATATGACTCTGACTGTTAATGTTGTCTCCGTGACACCCGTCCTCATATGACCCTGACTGTTAATGACACCCGTCCTCATATGACCCAGACTGTTGTTGATGTATCATCTTGACATCCATCCTCATAAGACCCTGACTGTTATTAGTGTTTCCATGACATCCGTCCTCATAAGACCCTGACTGTTATTAGTGTTTCCATGACACCCGTCCTTATAAGACCCTGACTGTTATTAGTGTTTCCATGACACCCGTCCTTATAAGACACTGACTGTTATTAGTGTTTCCATGACACCCGTCCTTACATGACCCTGACTGTTGTTGATGTATCATCTTGACATCCATCCTCATAAGACCCTGACTGTTATTAGTGTTTCCATGACATCCATCCTCATAAGACCCTGACTGTTATTAGTGTTTCCATGACACCCATCCTTATATGACCCTGACTGTTATTAGTGTTTCCATGACACCCGTCCTTATATGACCCTGACTGTTATTAGTGTTTCCATGACATCCATCCTTATATGACCCTGACTGTTATTAGTGTTTCCATGACACCCATCCTTATATGACCCTGACTGTTGTTGATGTATCATCTTGACATCCATCCTCATAAGACCCTGACTGTTATTAGTGTTTCCATGACACCCATCCTCATAAGACCCTGACTGTTATAAGTGTTTCCATGACAACCGTCCTTATATGACCCTGACTGTTGTTGGTGTCTCATCTTTACACCCGTCTCCGTATAAACCTAGTTTTCGAGGAAAGTAAAAAAAACACCAATCAAAGAAGTAATCAAAACACCAAAATTTTGTTCTAATTGAGAATATTGATTCCCAAAGACATTTATGGCACAGAGTATTTCATGAACCGTATTTGTTGTTTAACCAAATAACACAGACAAAATACATCAATTGTTGCATGAATCAGTATCATTATAATTACCAGACAGAGAAAAAACAATACAATATGCTTTGTGCTCATAAAGCTGCACAGTCGTGGTCGTGTGACAGACAACATATGTGAAGAGGAATGATATTTTATCATTGAAAAACAATCTGTCAGACTTTTGTATCAATTTTTTATATTATCGGCAAATCGATGTTTCAATTATTTAAACATATTTGCTGTTATTTTTTCATCTTACATGCTATTACTTAATGTGGAAAAACACCATAAGTACTTTTATCACGAATCATTGTCAATTGGGACCAGCATAGTTGATATCATTCTAATCTTATAAAGCATTCACAGCTGTTGGCCGGATCTTTTGTTCGAAACAAATGGGATGATGAGGGCTTTGTAGTAATTTAAAAAAACAACCAGGGTTTTCATACATCAAATGGATATGAAAATATCCGATTACAGTCTAAACGAAAGTTGACTCTTTTCCGATGATACGCAGATGTATTTTCTAAATCAATACAGCGATATCTAAAAGGCTAATAGATTCCCGCATTTGTTTTTAATACAATGACAGCTACAAAATAAAATGAAGTTGATATATAATAACCAGTGAACACGAGTCGTTTTGTGTAAAGCATGGGAGAAATGTTAGACCGGAAAAGGGCACCCCGATTGAACTACCATCCCGTTTTGTGGCGGAGACTCGTCGATGCCGTGTCAGTGATAGAGTTCGGCATACAATATAACATCGTTATCTCGAAGTAAAGTGTGGTCATGAAAAACATTTCAGCTAACCCGAATATTCGAGATAAATGATTATATTATATATTTTACTATCGGAACTGAATTTTAACTTCGAGTGAGGCACGGTCTTAGAGTTTTTAAAGTTCGATATAAATAAATTTTACTGTATATGTAAAAAAAAAAAAAAAAGAAAAAAAGAAAGAAAGACAAAAGAAAAACACAAGTAAATGAGAATATTATTTCAGGACATTCGAAATAGCTACTTTATCTCCGATATAAGCATGAAAAGGTTATCTAAATTCAAGGAGAATGTACTGATTAAGTTTCGAGGTTTACCGAGTCACTTCAAAATATGTTTCCCCGAACACGTTTGGAACCGTTAAGGTGATTACAAGGGAACCACTTTAAAGAAGAATGATAGTTATAGCATGATTTCGTTTTTAATTCAAAGTCTGATAAGTTTGGCGCATGATCAGATCATCGCGAGTTTGAAACCCACGTTAACGTTGGGCAGTTGCCTGGTACTGACCGTAGGCCGTTGATTTCTCTCCGGGTAATGCGACTTTCATCCACTTCCAAAACCTGGCACGTCCTTAATTACATTGGCTGTTAATAGGACGTTAAATAAAATAAAATAAACCAAAGTATTCAAGTGAAATAGTCTCACTGGTGGGAAACGTTAAACGACCAATATCACAACTATCATTGATTCTTCCGGACACTCAATGTAAATATATGAATAGACATTCGTAATTTACAGTAAGTATTGGATTTTATATCTGTTGTCAGATATTAACACTCGGTCATCAACAAGAATATAATATATACGACTGATGACGTTTTAAGCAGAATAGTGCAGAAAACGAAGATTGTCAAGGACATTCTATCATTGTCAAGGACATTCTAATATTGTCAAGGACATTCTACCATTGTCAAGACACGAAATTTCGAAACAGTGACATCACAGACATAGAACATGAAAACAGTTTATAACATGAATCATCAAAAACAACATTTATCTAGTTTACTGTGTGTATACCAATAATCCCTTTTGCCAGTTAGACGTCGAAGAACATTAAAAACCACGAAAAAAAACAACAAAAAACATTTGATGATGGTAGAATAAGGATAACTAAAAATATAGTTGTGGAGCTGAAAATGGTAAGATATGAAGCTGTAAAAGTTAGAATAAGATTCTCAGAAATATGGCCGGAAACATGATATAACACTTACATGTTCACTCGTTCAACATGCAAGTTATACTACACTGTTCACTCGCCTGACGACAAAATACGAGCGAACGAGTATTTGTCTCACTCTTGCGAAACGCTTGACACCCCTAACCTCAGTAGTAGTTAATATATGATCATTTAACAAAGCAATACTTATATTATTTGCATGCAAAAACACGAACTAACATTATCGTGGAGAATGATAGTTTTGTCACCGGCATCGAAGGTCAGGGTCAACTCAACACGTGCCAATTCCCTTAAGGTCTCGCACAACTAATTATTTAACAAAATGTTATTACCAATGACTCCATCCCCTCAATCGCTCATTTTAAGTTCAAATGTTGTGAATTTTATTTCAAACTAAAACTTGAAGATTTCCCTACCAGAAAAACGATGTTGTTAGATAGGTTTAATAGCATATAAGAGCACGCCAGTACTTGGGAGATAGTAACCCTGATATCTTCCCTTTTTTTCAGGATAATATCCAAGTTTTAGATAATATGCTCTTAGCCTTGTTTGGTTGTTGTTGATATTAACTGAACACAACACAACACCATTAGCTTGAAGATTGCTTTATTTTTAGAAATTAATTAGTGTTCACCTGGGTATTAATGAAAAATTGGTAGGTCAAAACAAGGTCAACATGAGCCATTCCAAAGGATGAATATATACCAATATCTTCAGTTATTGATTTTTTAAACCTGTTAGCGCTATTCCGAGCAAGTTACCTGTATACATTTATATATATGTATTCTCTGATTTTCATTTCTATATCATATCGATAACTATTTGACTGTAGACCTTTAGAATGTATAGTGCTTGTTTCCTAAATAGTTGGTAATATTCGAGGGGGATTAAATTTCGCTATACCCGCAGTCATTTGATATGGGGCAAAAATATACAAGCCAGTGTCAAAAATTGTTAACCTGATAATTGGAAAATATTGAAAAAGCGAAGTAGCTCTATATTAAAAAAATGTGATCTAGTTCCGACGGGGAAAACCGCGAAAATTGAGCACTTCAAAATTAAACAGCTATAAAGTAAATGTGTTTTCACATAACATGTTTTTTTTCGCTCTCGTTCATAGGTATAAGGTTTCCGGTTAAATACTCCAATATGTATTACAGCTTAGAAAGCACAAACTCCAATTCAGACGCATTAAGTGTTGTAAGTCATATGAAGCGAGTTCACAATGAAGAAAGTATGGTTCATACAACAATAGGTTAAGGTATTTATAGACATGGGGATGAATGCAAGCTCACATCTACATATATAATGAACCGATTAAGAAATAGTCTGCCAACGCATTGAGTCGAAAGATTAACGGATAGCGTACATGTAGGTTGCAAGGAACGCACCCATGAACTAATTATATAAATATATAAATCTTCGTCATCATGTGTTAAATTAATGATCTTCATTATGACAATAAACATCAGTTCCTTTCAGGTAATCCCCACGTGTCTTGTACAACGGAGTCATTTTTCAAGAGATGATTGATGGCTGTGTACTGACAAGGAGAAGGTAATATCTTTCTCTTTGGTAATGATTTTAAGCATAATTCTCTAACTCGCCTGACGACAAAATACGAGCAAACGAGTATTTGCCTCACTCTTGCGAAACGCTGGACGAACCTAACTTCAGTAGCAGTTAATATATGATAATTTAACAAAGCAATACTTATATTATTTGCATGCAAAAACACGAACTAACATTATCGTGGAGAATGATAGTTTTGTCACCGGCATCGAAGGTCAGGGTCAACTCAACACGTGCCAATTCCCTTAAGGTCTCGCACAACTAATTATTTACCAATATGTTATTACCAATGACTCCATCCCCTCAATAGCTCATTTGAAGTTCAAATGTTGTAAAATTTATATCAAATTAAAACTTGAAGATTTCCCTACCAGAAAAATGATGTTATTGGATAGGTTTTATAGCATATAAGAGCACGCCAGTACTTGGAAGATAGTAAACCTGATATCTTCCCTTTTTTAAGGATAATATCCAAGTTTTGGATAATATACTCTTGGCCTTGTTTGGTTCTTGTTGATATTAACTAAACACAACACAACACCATTAGCTTGAGGATTGCTTTATTTTTAGAAATTAATTAGTATTCACCTGCGTATTAATGAAAAATTGGTAGGTCAAAACAAGGTCAACATGAGCCATTCCAAAGGATAAATATATACCAATATCTTCAGTTATTGATTTTTTAAACCTGTTAGCGCTATTCCGAGCAAGTTACCTGTATACATTTATATATATGTATTCTCTGATTTTCATTTCTATATCATATCGATAACTATTTGACTGTAGACCTTTAGAATGTATAGTGCTTGTTTCCTAAATAGTTGGTAATATTCGAGGGGGATTAAATTTCGCTATACCCGCAGTCATTTGATATGGGGCAAAAATATACAAGCCAGTGTCAAAAATTGTTAACCTGATAATTGGAAAATATTGAAAAAGCTCTATATTAAAAAAATGTGATCTAGTTTCGACGGGGAAAACCTCGAAAATTGAGTACTGCAAAATTAAACAGCTATAAAGTAAATGTGTTTTCACATAACATGTTTTTTTTCGCTCTCGTTCATAGGTATAAGTGTTCCGGTTAAATACTCCAATATGTATTACAGCTTAGAAAGCACAAACTCTAATTCAGACGCATTAAGTGTTGTAAGTCATAAGAAGCGAGTTCACAATGAAGAAAGTATGGTTCATACAACAATAGGTTAAGGTATTTATAGACATGGGGATGAATGCAAGCTCACATCTAAATATATAATGAACCGATTAAGAAATAGTCTGCCAACGCATTGAGTCGAAAGATTAACGGATAGCGTACATGTAGGTTGCAAGGAACGCACCCATGAACTAATTATATAAATATATAAATCTTCGTCATCATGTGTTAAATTAATGATCTTCATTATGACAATAAACATCAGTTCCTTTCAGGTAATCCCCAAGTGTCTTGTACAACGGAGTCATTTTTCAAGAGATGATTGATGGCTGTGTACTGACAAGGAGAAGGTAATATCTTTCTCTTTGGTAATGATTTTAAGCATAATTCTCTAACTCGCCTGACGACAAAATACGAGCAAACGAGTATTTGCCTCACTCTTGCGAAACGCTGGACGAACCTAACTTCAGTAGCAGTTAATATATGATAATTTAACAAAGCAATACTTATATTATTTGCATGCAAAAACACGAACTAACATTATCGTGGAGAATGATAGTTTTGTCACCGGCATCGAAGGTCAGGGTCAACTCAACACGTGCCAATTCCCTTAAGGTCTCGCACAACTAATTATTTACCAATATGTTATTACCAATGACTCCATCCCCTCAATAGCTCATTTGAAGTTCAAATGTTGTAAAATTTATATCAAATTAAAACTTGAAGATTTCCCTACCAGAAAAATGATGTTATTGGATAGGTTTTATAGCATATAAGAGCACGCCAGTACTTGGAAGATAGTAAACCTGATATCTTCCCTTTTTTAAGGATAATATCCAAGTTTTGGATAATATACTCTTGGCCTTGTTTGGTTCTTGTTGATATTAACTAAACACAACACAACACCATTAGCTTGAGGATTGCTTTATTTTTAGAAATTAATTAGTGTTCACCTGCGTATTAATGAAAAATTGGTAGGTCAAAACAAGGTCAACATGAGCCATTCCAAAGGATAAATATATACCAATATCTTCAGTTATTGATTTTTTTAAACCTGTTAGCGCTATTCCGAGCAAGTTACCTGTATACATTTATATATATGTATTCTCTGATTTTCATTTCTATATCATATCGATAACTATTTGACTGTAGTCCTTTAGAATGTATAGTGCTTGTTTCCTAAATAGTTGGTAATATTCGTGGGGGGATTAAATTTCGCTATACTTACAGTCATTTGATAATATACAAGCCAGTGTCAAAAATTGTTAACCTGATAATTGGAAAATATTGAAAAAGCGAAGTAGCTCTATATTAAAAAAATGTGATCTAGTTTCGACGGGGAAAACCTCGAAAATTGAGCACTTCAAAATTAAACAGCTATAAAGTAAATGTGTTTTCACATAATGTGTTTTTTTTCGCTCTCGTTCATAGGTATAAGGTTTCCGGTTAAATACTCTAATATGTATTACAGCTTAGAAAGCACAAACTCCAATTCAGACGCATTAAGTGTTGTAAGTCATATGAAGCGAGTTCACAATGAAGAAAGTATGGTTCATACAACAATAGGTTAAGGTATTTATAGACATGGGGATGAATGCAAGCTCACATCTACATATATAATGAACCGATTAAGAAATAGTCTGCCAACGCATTGAGTCGAAAGATTAACGGATAGCGTACATGTAGGTTGCAAGGAACGCACCCATGAACTAATTATATAAATATATAAATCTTCGTCATCATGTGTTAAATTAATGATCTTCATTATGACAATAAACATCAATTCCTTTCAGGTAATCCCCACGTGTCTTGTACAACGGAGTCATTTTTCAAGAGATGATTGATGGCTGTGTACTGACAAGGAGAAGGTAATATCTTTCTCTTTGGTAATGATTTTAAGCATAATTCTCTAACTCGCCTGACGACAAAATACGAGCAAACGAGTATTTGCCTCACTCTTGCGAAACGCTGGACGAAACCTAACTTCAGTAGCAGTTAATATATGATAATTTAACAAAGCAATACTTATATTATTTGCATGCAAAAACACGAACTAACATTATCGTGGAGAATGATAGTTTTGTCACCGGCATCGAAGGTCAGGGTCAACTCAACACGTGCCAATTCCCTTAAGGTCTCGCACAACTAATTATTTACCAATATGTTATTACCAATGACTCAATCACCTAAATCACTCATTTGAAATTCAAATGTTGTAAATTTATATCAAATTAAAACTTGAAGATTTCCCTACCAGAAAAATGATGTTATTGGATAGGTTTAATAGCATATAAGAGCACGCCAGTACTTGGAAGATAGTAACCTGATATCTTCCCTTTTTTAAGGATAATATCCAAGTTTTGGATAATATACTCTTGGCCTTGTTTGGTTCTTGTTGATATTAACTAAACACAACACAACACCATTAGCTTGAGGATTGCTTTATTTTTAGAAATTAATTAGTGTTCACCTGCGTATTAATGAAAAATTGGTAGGTCAAAACAAGGTCAACATGAGCCATTCCAAAGGATAAATATATACCAATATCTTCAGTTATTGATTTTTTAAACCTGTTAGCGCTATTCCGAGCAAGTTACCTGTATACATTTATATATATGTATTCTCTGATTTTCATTTCTATATCATATCGATAACTATTTGACTGTAGACCTTTAGAATGTATAGTGCTTGTTTCCTAAATAGTTGGTAATATTCGAGGGGGATTAAATTTCGCTATACCCGCAGTCATTTGATATGGGGCAAAAATATACAAGCCAGTGTCAAAAATTGTTAACCTGATAATTGGAAAATATTGAAAAAGCGAAGTAGCTCTATATTAAAAAAATGTGATCTAGTTTCGACGGGGAAAACCTCGAAAATTGAGCACTTCAAAATTAAACAGCTATAAAGTAAATGTGTTTTCACATAATGTGTTTTTTTCGCTCTCGTTCATAGGTATAAGGTTTCCGGTTAAATACTCCAATATGTATTACAGCTTAGAAAGCACAAACTCTAATTCGGACGCCTTAAGTGTTGTAAGTCATAAGAAACGAGTTCACAATGAAGAAAGTATGGTTCATACAACAATAGGTTAAGGTATTTATAGACATGGGGATGAATGCAAGCTCACATCTACATATATAATGAACCGATTAAGAAATAGTCTGCCAACGCATTGAGTCGAAAGATTAACGGATAGCGTACATGTAGGTTGCAAGGAACGCACCCATGAACTAATTATATAAATATATAAATCTTCGTCATCATGTGTTAAATTAATGATCTTCATTATGACAATAAACATCAGTTCCTTTCAGGTAATCCCCACGTGTCTTGTACAACGGAGTCATTTTTCAAGAGATGATTGATGGCTGTGTACTGACAAGGAGAAGGTAATATCTTTCTCTTTGGTAATGATTTTAAGCATAATTCTCTAACTCGCCTGACGACAAAATACGAGCAAACGAGTATTTGCCTCACTCTTGCGAAACGCTGGACGAACCTAACTTCAGTAGCAGTTAATATATGATAATTTAACAAAGCAATACTTATATTATTTGCATGCAAAAACACGAACTAACATTATCGTGGAGAATGATAGTTTTGTCACCGGCATCGAAGGTCAGGGTCAACTCAACACGTGCCAATTCCCTTAAGGTCTCGCACAACTAATTATTTACCAATATGTTATTACCAATGACTCCATCCCCTCAATAGCTCATTTGAAGTTCAAATGTTGTAAAATTTATATCAAATTAAAACTTGAAGATTTCCCTACCAGAAAAATGATGTTATTGGATAGGTTTTATAGCATATAAGAGCACGCCAGTACTTGGAAGATAGTAAACCTGATATCTTCCCTTTTTTAAGGATAATATCCAAGTTTTGGATAATATACTCTTGGCCTTGTTTGGTTCTTGTTGATATTAACTAAACACAACACAACACCATTAGCTTGAGGATTGCTTTATTTTTAGAAATTAATTAGTGTTCACCTGCGTATTAATGAAAAATTGGTAGGTCAAAACAAGGTCAACATGAGCCATTCCAAAGGATAAATATATACCAATATCTTCAGTTATTGATTTTTTTAAACCTGTTAGCGCTATTCCGAGCAAGTTACCTGTATACATTTATATATATGTATTCTCTGATTTTCATTTCTATATCATATCGATAACTATTTGACTGTAGTCCTTTAGAATGTATAGTGCTTGTTTCCTAAATAGTTGGTAATATTCGTGGGGGGATTAAATTTCGCTATACTTACAGTCATTTGATAATATACAAGCCAGTGTCAAAAATTGTTAACCTGATAATTGGAAAATATTGAAAAAGCGAAGTAGCTCTATATTAAAAAAATGTGATCTAGTTTCGACGGGGAAAACCGCGAAAATTGAGCACTTCAAAATTAAACAGCTATAAAGTAAATGTGTTTTCACATAACATGTTTTTTTTCGCTCTCGTTCATAGGTATAAGTTTTCCGGTTAAGTACTCCAATATGTATTACAGCTTAGAAAGCACAAACTCCAATTCAGACGCCTTAAGTGTTGTAAGTCATAAGAAGCGAGTTCACAATGAAGAAAGTATGGTTCATACAACAATAGGTTAAGGTATTTATAGACATGGGGATGAATGCAAGCTCACATATATAATGAACCGATTAAGAAATAGTCTGCCAACGCATTGAGTCGAAAGATTAACGGATAGCGTAGGTTGCAAGGAACGCACCCATATATTTATTATATAAAAATATAAATCTGCGTCATCATGTGTTAAATTAATGATCTTTATTATGACAATAAACATCAGTTCCTTTCAGGTAATCCCCACGTGTCTTGTACAACGGAGTCATTTTTCAAGAGATGATTGATGGCTGTGTACTGACAAGGAGAAGGTAATATCTTTCTCTTTGGTAATGATTTTAAGACTAACTCTCTAACCTTCCTCAGGTATAAAATATTGTTCAGCTTATAATGCAATCAAGTATGTTATATATTGTATTAATTAATCAGTATACTTGTAGGCGGAAAACCGGTATAATGACTGAATTTAATTACCGCCGAGAAATTCACGTTCCTATTTATACTTCTGTCCGATGACGTCAACCTGAACCAAGGACCCCCTTTTATCAGACAGACAGACAGACAGAAGACAGACAGACAGACAGACAGACAGACAGACAGACAGACAGAATCCACCCCAAGGTCAGATTTGCTCATTTTTATTTGTAATTTGTGAGAGGTCTTCTCAATAAACAGGACAATATTAGAATTATACTGAGGTGTCAAACCTGTTACATTTGAGACATATCGACGATGATGAACTTTCTGTTTCTGGATACGACATTCTTCGTAAGGATAGGTAGAGACGCGGGTGAGGTGTTTTTGCCAATGCCAGTAAGTACTTCTCGAGAATAGTGAGTCTTGGAACTATAATTAACACGATAAGGTCATGAACTCCTCGCCAATGACCTGTGTAACTGTGTCCAGCCCGACCACCATCGGAATTCGTCATATAGAGAAACTATCCACAGCACCTTAGTATTGCTGGGCGATTCCATTGTAAATATTCTAAATCAAAGGACGTGATATTATCATACATATCAACACTTACAAATCACTACACATCCGCGTGAATTAGAGACTCTAGTACCCTCATAGACCCTATCTACACCACAAACTCTATTGGGCATGTGCAGTCTGGTATAACGTTGGGTTGTTTAATGTCTTTTTAATTTCTCCTTCCATTACGGTAGCTATGTTCAGGCGACGTGAGGGGGGCGGTGGTCGGGCGCCTCCGGTGCCTGTGTCCCCCTAAGGTGAGTCTTGTCCTATCCATCCGGTACATCCTCAGGGCCGGACATCTCCCTTGGAAGGACATGGGCGCGGCTAAGTGGTCCTTCTCGGTCCGGTGTCGAACCCCATTTGACCTTCGGTTGTAGTGTCGTCTACTGTTCGTAATTAGTTAAGTGAAGGAACGCTTCCTCCATGTCTCATCAAACTATTAAATACCGTCGATCAAAGGGAGAAATTATCTGCTGACATGCGCCAGGTTCATTGGAGTTAGGATATTTAATGACACAGATGTCATTTGAGATGCGTTTAAATATCCCTTTCTATGTGTTACTGATGAACATGTGCTTCTTTAGTATGTCAATTTTAAAAAGGGGGTTTCCCTCTGAGTGAATAAAGTTCAAGGTCGTCCCTATTTCTAAAGCAGTTTTTCTACCAATAATAGACTTAGTCAATGATAGACTTGTCCCTTCAATATAACAAATACTATAGAAAAATACAATACAAAAAATACAACACCATTCCACAACCTTTTTCATGTTTTCTGCTGATATGATTGAATTCTTTCTGCCATGTCTGCTCTTTCTTGCGTGATTTTTTTTCTCTCTCGGTGTCTTATTTCCTTGACGACCTTCCTTCTGTTACGGTGGCTGTTGCAATGACATTAAGCCCCATCAAAACATCCGGTGTCGCATTTAGTAGCATTTCTATGGCGCACGAATCCGTGAATGTCTGTTATGCTTTGGGCAAGAACCCAGTTTATCTTGCCTTACAAAAGCGCAATCGTCAAAATGGTGGCAGCGGTGGGACGCTGCTGATCAACAGACATTTTACATTTTGTAGCCAGCCTGTCTTTTTTCTGACACACTTCATGATCATAAACTATAATCAATACACAAGGAGCCTGCGTCATGTTTTGCTGCAAGCTTATTTAGTTTTAATTGCTAAAAATTGATATATTTTCCTATCCCAGTTACCTGGTATACAGAGATTTGATGTCCTCATCCGAGTGAAAATTTGTAGCATTTCATGATTCAGTATCCCTGCGATATATAGCATGACTTGAAAATTGAGACACCTTTCATTTATTATTTCTTAGAATTATACTGCTAATATGTCGGCGGATGGAAGGAAATTTCCTTTTCAGGATTGGATTTTTTGCAGGCAAGCTGCAGTAATTCTATAAAAGTAGTGTCCGCCATCATCCGAAGGTAGTATGTCATTTGATACAGTTTTATTCCTTCCTGCTCGTAAATATATATAAATAAAAATATAATATTGTCTGTGGCGAACTGCTTCATCAGCATCGAGCAGACAAATTTGACATCTATATAACCCATCATCAAATATTGTAATAACTCATGGCTAATAACGAACTCTATGACATGGCCAGACGATGTACCGTTAAGATAGGTGAAGGATGATGGGTCCTCCATATGACCTAATACGCGGACGCTCATATCGATCATTGTCCCTTTGGTTTATCTATGGGAAAATGATTTTCTTAAAGTGCACTGATTGTCTGACGTAAGGGATCGATACAAGGCCGCGAGTTAATGATAACCAATGTATCAGATATATTAGATTTCGGTTTATTAGCGTCCACTTAACGTACCGTTCTGAACATTGCCCTCTGTGCTTTTATCATACAGATAAAACAGACACGCGTGTAACCGATTGGATGTAGCAGATTAATTTTGGAACGTTTCGGCGTTGTAGACCAGTTACTATTATCTATACGGTTTTAATACACAGATATGCGTTATCAAATACAGTAGATTAGCATTTGGTTTGTTTCTGTATACTCATTCACGATTGTCTTTAAGGAGACACTAGAAAGCATAGTCTTAGAGTAAATGTCCCATTGCCCAACCGCCAAAAACCCCAAAGCGCGGGAAAGTATACCCCGCCACCACGCGCGTCATATCTATATTTAGATGAAGTCGGGGTTTTAACATGTAGAAATTGTCCGTGTCAGCAGATTGCATGCAGGTAAACCAATACCATGTATTTGTGTTCATAAAGAAAGATTGCCTGGAAAATATGACAAATCTCTTTTTAAAAACTGTTGTAATGAACTTTGATGTATTATCGCTATCAAGTACTCATATATAATGACGAATCTGTTAGCCCTAGTGCCGACAGGTGTTCTAAGAACAAGGCTATGTTCTTTCTATGTTGCCTGTTCTGTAAACCATGATTTTATTTTAAACGGATTTGGTTTGAATGGAAACGGATAGAAGTTTATAAACCATACCATGGAAACAACGCTATGTCTAATGAGTCACAAACAGAAAACGTTTGTACTAAAATGTTTATATTCTATACAGATGGCAATGCCTTTCTTAGGGACGTTCGTATAGATTTAAAACACCACCTGGCCCAGTTGTTCAAAAGGTGATTAGCTTAATCACTTGATTAGTGAAAAATTTCATATCTCATTTGTTGCAAAACCTGTGAGTATGTCGTCTTTAAATTATGGCAGTTGGAAGATTATTAAGAATTACAAAATTTCATAAAATTTTGTCAAGTTAGTTCTACCAGAAATTATTATATCAGGATTTGAAAAAATATTGTTAAAATGTGATTAGCCTAATCACCTTTTGAACAACTGGTCCCAGTGCTTAGCAGAATTCTTAAAAAAAGTCTATAGACATTACCGCCTGACCATCCTTTAAGTCGTGTTGATCATGACGAATCTACTAAACTAACCTGCGGTTAGAAAGTATACACACGGAGCTGCCTAAGGGCGACTTTCTTAGAACTGAATATTGCCATATGCCCTTATCAACATCTGAACATTGAACTTTCTAACCAGGTCTGTACGGGGCTGGAAATATATTTATCTCGCCTCACGGTGAGCGAGATGTGACGAAGACACCGTTTATCCTAGTTTATAAATAACTGTCTTTACCAATAAATAGCGAGTTTATAGCGAGTTTAAAGATTATTATCATAATTTTAATTTAAAAAGTTTTGATTATGAAGTATACGTTCAGTCATTTATATTTTCTGTTACACTTCTTATGAAGTAACCAACATCATCACCAGGATGTCGTACGCTCTCAAAAACAAAACAAAAAACATATATTACAATTTAACTGTCATCTTCATGTCAATGCTGTGCCCAAACTGAGTATCATGAAGCTATGAACTATGAGTTATTGGCTATGAACTATAAACTATGAAATATGAGCTGTTGACTATGAACTATAAACTGTGAGTTATTGACTATGAACTATGAAATATGAGCTATGAACTATGAGTTATTGGCTATGAACTATAAAGTATACGCTGAGAACTATGAGCTATTGGCTATGAACCATGAACTGTGAGTTATTTGCTATGAACTATGAACTATGAGTTATTGGCTATGAACTATGAGCTATTGGCTATGAACTATGAACTGTGAGTTATTGTCTATGAACTATGAAGTATAAACTATGAACTATGAGCTATTGGCTATGAACTATGAACTACGAGCTATTAGCTATGACCTATTAGTTATTGGCTAGGACCTATGAACTATGAGTTATTGGCTATGAACTATGAAGTATAAACTATGAACTATGAGCTATTGGCTATGAGCTGTGAGTTATTTGCTATGAACTATGAACTACGAGCTATTGGCTATGACTTATTAGTTATTGGCTATGAGCTATGAGTTATTTGCTATGAACTATGAACTACGAGCTATTGGCTATGACCTATTAGTTATTGGCTATGAACTATGAACTATGAGTTATTGGCTATGAACTATGAAGTATAAACTATGAACTATGAGCAATTGGCTATGAACTATGAACTGTGAGTTATTTGCTATGAACTATGAACTACGAGCTATTGGCTATGATCTATTAGTTATTGGCTATGAACTATGAACTATGAGTTATTGGCTATGAACTATGAAGTATAAACTATGAGCTATGAGCTATTGGCTATGAACTATGAGTTATATGCTATGAACTATGAAGTATAAGCTATGGAATACGAGTTATTGGCTATGAACTATGAAGTATAAGCTATAAACAATGAATTTCAAACGCAATATCTAGTTAAAATATTGGCAAACTGGTTGCATATGAATAATTAAAGATGCTTATGTTTGCATGGAAAATAAGATATTGACTTAGATATGAAATACTCTCGTAGAATCAATATAAAACACTGTCGTGTTGAATCATTCCCATGTGACTACAGCAGACTCGTGTGTGTCTGGTAAGCTAACATCGAGTTAACGTGACAGAAAAAAACCTTATTCATTTGGATAAAAATAATTCGAAATTCTACAGTTTATCATGTGGGATGTCGAGACAATAATATCATTTACGTGATTATTGGATATGTAGGAACCGAACACGACTCACCATGTCTCCGGAGAGAATGACATTGTTAAATATAATACAGTGGCCGGCGTTGATTATTGACGTTAATATACATGCATCGTGAAATCATATATATATAGTATCATTAATATGATGTGGAGCTTCCTACAACATTTGCGTTTCCTTACTAACACAATGCACAAAAAATATGCCGTAATGGATGGAAATCGACATCGCCTGATTTAACCTTTTATATTACAGAGGAGTGTTGTCTCTATTATAGAGACGGTCTAATGTATCAATTATAGCAACCGTCATAGAAAGCTATGATTCAGCGTAACGAAACAAGCACAATGGTACTAACGTCAGTGTGAGATATGGGACGAGTGTCTTTAGATTGAGCTAATGATCTGGGAGAATTCCTCAAAAGTACATTGATGCCATCAATCTAGGACCTACGTAAGCCAAACACAATGGCATTGTTTAAGATATGCTGACAGGTAGAAAAAATTAAGGAAAGTTATGTTCCGCTAAAGGGTCAGAAAATGGTACATACAACCCGAGTAGTGGACTGTTCCAATCCTACACACCCACATACAAGTATTTTAAGTCTTTCTACCATTTTTGTTTTCAACATACTGGAAAGTCGACATATTACCAATATTATGACGTAACTTCATTGTTGGTGCATGTACATGTAATACCACATTTGCTTCGCACTCGTGGAAAATATCATAGTTTTCACCCCACGAGATGAAATATAAATATTATTCATCAAGAAACAAGGAATATTATTCTAATTGTTACATTTTCTTCTCACCTTTACCGGTGTCAGTTTAAATCTGCCGCTCAGTCTATTTTCTGGCCGAGTTTTTGCTAATCCGCTGAATAATATAGTTCCATATAACAGACACAAGTTTCGAAGCCCAAGTCTAATGCCCAAGCAATTTAAAACAAATATTCAAGGAGCAATACATTATTTTTTTTACTACTGTAGAATTATCGAAAAACTTCGCGCAATAATATCACAGGCAACACAGCTCTGTAAAAATAATGGCGAAGTGACATGTTTGCAGTGAGCCTGTGGTTGTGAGTATTGTAAGCCGACCTATAGAAATCGTTTGCGGACGGACACGGAAGATGAATACCAGCTAAGAAACATTTACTGCTAAGATCAAGATATGTGTCGTACATTCAATCTCTGTCATTGTCAGGAAACAATCTGATCCACTTGTTATGCATTTTAACTGTAAACAGACATCAATCGTGACGAGACACGTGCTGTGAGCTCTGAAGACTTGCTTGTTGTTCTTGCAATGTGAATGTGACTGCCACATTACATATATCCGATTACATTCTGGGGTTAGTAGAAGGAAATGTATGCTGTAGAGACCGTGTTTCGTTGTAGTTGTGCATGATTCCTGGGTAGCTGGGACGAGGGAAGATGATCGTGTGGGTTGATTTTGCTTCCTGACAGTGACTATACATATATGCCAGTATTTGTCAGAAAATTGAAGATTGCAGACGACTGATGTTTTACTTTATTGTATAAACGTAAATAATGCTGAATGAAGGGAGATAACTCTTTTTGTTTTGATATTTAAAAAAAATGTAGTTCCATAAAAGGTGATCTTTTCGCTTCAAATACTTTGCTATGATTGGTTAAAAACGAAATCAAGTTTTGTTTTCACTCGAGTAAAATAATCACTTATATATTCACCATAAAACCTGTTATTATAAAATCATATTTTCACACCCTCCGATTGCCGTAGATAGTGTTACGTGATTCCCGATAAAAAGTCATATTGACCGGCCGTGCAAAATTAGCAAGTACAAATGCTGGTTACCTGGGTGTTTCTAAAAAAAAAAACTGAAAACAAATTACGAATTACTTCCCTTGGTATTGTCCAACAGTATAAAACTACTTTCAGGTTTTGAAACATGCCAAGCAATAATTTTGATCATAAGAAAATTAAATTATCATAAGAATTAGTGTACTGAATGTATTTTAATGTAGAAGTTCACTTTTCATTGTGAAATGATATAATGATTTTTTACTAATGCTTTACCAATCAGCTTCTATCATTAAATATAGAAATGTTACTTACATTCAGTGCATGACTACTTAAAAACCAAAACAATCGTTTTATAATCAAACTATTATAGCCTTTTGATTTCTGTCAATACATGGTTTTATTAACAACCTTATTAAAAGGCTATACTTATATGATATGAGAAATATTCCGATTTTCATCAATTCCAATTAGCTAGGACATGTTTCATATGTTATATAAATATATAGGACCTTTGATTCGGTAAGTATGTTGTTTTATTATTTTTCTTGATTTTTTTGCCACTTTTGATTGGCTGAAAAAAGGAGACAGCGGTCAATTTTTACGGGTGGTCGCGTCACATTTTTCCAGCGAATTTGACCCTCTTTGCTCTATCATTCATCCACCTTTTCTTTCTCGTATGTTTGTGTCTTTGCTGTGTTTATCGCCCTGTGAATAGACAGGGTCATTTTGAGGCGGGATCTCATTGTAGTAGTTGGTGACTACCTCACTTAACAACATATGGAAGGCCCGTCGCATTCCATGCAGAGCAATTACCATAAAATGTCTAGTCCAGGGACATAACCATGACAACAAAGACAGGCCAGTTTCTCTGATTCCGGAGAGACAAACCGACACTGGTAGGGTACTTATATATTCGTGGTTATTAATCATAGCGCAACATTTGGTACCTGCGGCTAGGTCCCATCTCGGGACAAGCACGGAATATAAGCATCGTGTTAACAACTTTTAATACATTATGTGAGACAAATTAGCTTGTTGAGTCACTTTATACAAACAAAAAAGTGTAATTAACTAAAGGTTACAATGTAAACAACTACATGTACGTGAATGGGTCTGAAATACGGCACGTGATCATAAGAGATATAAAATGAATTTGTGGGTATCATACAGAAACAACATAGAATACAGATAAAATAACGAAATCATATTTCAAATTCAAAATCGATTAAACAAAGGTAAAATATATACAAAATGCAGACATGCATGGAGACTTCTGAAAAAAGGACCAGGTTCTCCGAGAGTTTTAAACGTCTTCTGCTTTATCGACGATATCCGCCATACAAATCTAGGTCAAATCGACAACACCCACCATACAAATCTAGGTCAAATCGACAACACCCACCATACAAATCTAGGTCAAATCAACGACACCCGCCATACAAATTTATGTCTTATCGACAACACCCACCATATAAATCTAGGTCAAATCGACAACACCCACCATACAAATCTAGGTCAAATAGACAACACCCGCCATACACATCAAGGTCAAATAGACAACACCCACCATACAAATCTATGTCTTATTGACAACACCCACCATACAAATCAAGGTCAAATCGACGACACCCGCCATACAAATCTATGTCTTATTGACAACGCCCACCATACAAATCAAGGTCAAATCGACAACAACCGCCATACAAATCTGTCTAATCGACAACACCGGCCAAACAAATCTAGGTCAAATCAACAACACCCAATATACAAATCTAGGTCAAATCGACAACACCCGCCATACACATCTAGGTCAAATCGACTACACCCACCATACAAATCTAGGTCAAATCGACGACATCCAACATACAAATTTAGGTCAAATCGACAACACCGACCATACAAATATAGGTCAAATCAACGACACCCACCATATACAATGTAAATATAGGTCAAATCGACGACATCTACTAAACAAATCTAGGTCTAATCAACAACACCCAGCATACAAATCTAGGTCAAAAAGACGACACCCACCATAAAAATCTAGCTCAAATCGACGAAACCCGCCAAACAAATCTAGGTCAATGCGTCGACATCTACCTTACAAATCTAGGTCGAATCGACGACACCAAACATACAAATCTAGGTCAAATCAACATCAAACGTGCAAATCTAGGTCAAATCAACATCAAACGTGCAAATCTAGGTCAAATCGACGACATCCGCCATACAAATCTTGGTCAAATCGACGACACCCACCATACAAATCTAGGTCAAATCGACGACACCCAACATACAAATCTAGGTCAAATCCGGGTTCATTCACAATCTCAAATGAGAGTTAGTGCGGTGACAACGGAACCACAAGGTATATCAACAGACATAAAGAAGTCATACTTTATTATCGCATAAGGAAATGGAATATTTACAGATATCACAAGTGGAAAAAAGACAAGCAGGTCAGATGTATTGTCTATTTAGATACAATGACGTCTAAGGATCAAAAGTTCATGTAATCGTTTACTATGTGGTGCTTAATTAAACACAAGTTACTACAAGTTAGGTGTCGATAACTACATGAAATTGATATACGTCAATCACACCAGCAAGGGATATTTCACGTGTTCTTAATTCCCATTAGCGTGAGTAAATATTAGGAGAGAGCTCGATATAATGTTAGCAAATTTGCAGATTCCCTACCTCTTTTTATCCGGGGAAAAACAAGTTTAGAAATATAGTCAAAATAATTGATATCAAATTGCGTAGCAAGAGCAGGCGATGACCTAATCTGGTTGTAAGTATCAACTATATAAAGTGTAAATATGAAATTAATTATCATTTCTGAAATCCAATTTGTTCAGATATATTTATTCCCTAATTATAAGTAATTTGATACTTTGTACAATTTTTGAAGTTCCCACTCTGTAGCCGTGTTTGATTTGTCACACGGCATTAAAAAGGCGACCTGTAGCTTCCCAGATTCCAAGTCCTTGGGTACCTGCGCGACACATTTAGTTCCAATTAAATCAGTATAAACGAGCTGCTTCCCATCAAATCTAAACTTACCACTTACGGTTGATGAACAAGAAGACACGATTAGGAAGTTATTTCTAACATTAACACACTTCCCGTCAACCATCAACCGACCATTCTGAAGCAAAGCAAAGTTTCGGACTTTATAGTAAAAGTAGCAATCCCCAATGGCTATAACAGGATACGGCTCAAAGTCAAGTTGGTTTGTAGGCCCAAAACAAGCATTTGAACCAAGGTTCCGTAAATGTCCGAAATATTCACTTCCTTCCGGTGGAATCTCCAATTCAGGAAAAACGTGTTTTAAAAACCAGCTGAAGTCTTTGCACTTGAACTTATTTTTGATGGTATCCATTCCGTTGTACTTTTCAAAGAGTTTCGGTGGTATTGCAAACCCAGAATTAAACTTGTAAAAGTATTTCCTATAACTTCCTAACCACATTTCCGCGGTACGCTTATTGTTATATACAAGGTCGGAGTACTGCGTTTTGAAGGGATGACCATGTTTATGAATGTGAGCAACATGAGAGCATGGCGATATTTTCATACTTCCTCCACAAAGCCAAACTCTCACGGATAGCTCAATATCTTCACCACCCCAAGTGCGCATGCCTGTGTCAAGTCCTCCGATATCTTGAAAATAATTCCGGTTTGCAGCAAAAGCACATCCAACAATAGCTGGAGTGTTGAATGCTTTTGTTGGTTCGGCTGCAACATCAGTTTCTTGTTTTAGTGTTAACGGGACGTATTCATACGCCATACTCCATCGGAAATGACCTCGCATATTATTCCGAAAGTATGGTTTGTACTCGAAAGTTTCCGGATCAATTAAATCAATAGAAGGCTGAATTATTGTCGTATAGTTTATGCCGATTTCGTACAATATTGGTTCCAACCATCCAACATTAACTTCCGTGTGGGAATCTAAAAATACGACAACATCGCCTGTTGCTATCTGCGCCCCTACGACTCTCGATTTCATTGTGCCGAGTCTTTCTTTCGCTCTATATATTTTCATGATACCAATCTCTTCAGCATATTTTTCTAGGGGTGCTCCTAAATGGTCCAGATCGCTCCTGTCGTCCATGATAATGATTTCCTTCAGCAGCAACGAGGGCGAACGATTTAAAATGCTGTTAATGGTTCGCTCTAACGTTGACCACGGCTCGTTATGAAGTGGTACTACAATGGACGCCAACGGAAGTGACGCAATATCATACTGATTAGACGCGCACTGGACAGGGCGTGTGTCTGGAACATCTCGAGTCACTGACGTCCTGTGGGTCTTGTTCACATTGATGTGAAAACGATTTGGATCTGTGTATTTATATATAGAAATGTTGAATTCCTTAATTATTTCTGAATAACTTTTTCGAAAAGTGTTGACTCTCACCGATGATTTTGCCGCACCCAATACACCAATATCTAGAGAGGGATGATAAGATTTGGTGATCCAAAGCAACAACACTGCCCAGGAAAGTACTAGCATCACCAGAAACAGTTTTCGCCATTTTCTTGACAAAAATCTCGAACACATCTCACTAGATTCAAACATTCGTGTTCACTGCTTAAACGACAGTTATCCGACTGACTGAAAATGCAGATTTCACTCTTAACTTAACTTAATGTATGGAAGACTAGTGATAAAAGAAATTCAAACGCAGGGAAATTCGAGTGTAGGTAATATTTCATCATCGGTTTGACTAAAACTTAATGTAAATTTATACACACACACATTTATATATATATACACCTGTGCAAAATGCGAAAAAATGTGGATCTATGTCTTTGTAGACAGAATTGACAACCATCCTTTATTCTTAATTGAAGCAATATGTCGGAATTGCTCAACGACGGATAAACACGTGTTTTCCATACGAGCTTCCATATACGTCCATCGTAGTGATCAATCAAACCTGTCAATCATGAGTATCAAACGTAAGACCTTTCGGGTAGAGTAATTTGCATATGTCTGGTTATGTTTCTGTACAAGCCTTTGGCAAGTTCCTGTGCGTTATATATGAATAATTGTTGATAAACAAATATAAGGTTTACGTCCGTTGAACATCGCTTGAGAAAGGGATTTGAGAAGGCAAACTTCCATTTCCAGTCGATTGATTGAAGACAGTATGGTTGAAGGTTATATTTCTTTACTTGGGGCGTGGTATGTCTCGTATACTACAATTTGGTGAAGACGTACCATAAACAGGCTACGGTTTACTTAAAGGGATAGGGGTATAAAGTCAGATTTATGGTGATGTACGGGTCGCCTGGAACGATCAGTTGACAGAAAGGACAGTGGTAATCACACAGACGATAATCCAACAATGCATAAGTACCTTATTATTATTACACTCCCTATTTAGAGAAGCATGAAGAAATATAATTATCTCACATGTAAGTACACTCAAAACGTTACAGAATCTAAAAAAGCATTCCTGAACGAAAGTAAGAATGACTTGCAAACCAAAAATTATTTTATTTTAAATACATGTATATTCAAATGCTTGATCGCTTTGCAATATTTTTTGATATGCTATTTTCACATATTAAATGAAAATATGGAGTACAATTGTTCATAAGACTAAGTGGTAGCAAACAATATTGGTTTCAAATATGTGCTTTTAGTAGTACCGGGAATGTCTGATCGACTTTTCTGCAATTACAAAAAAAAAAAAAAAAAAAAAAACTGTCCCAAACAGCTTATTTTAAAAATAGATAGAAATAAGTTGAGTTTGGGAAACACGATACGTCCATAATACAATATAGAGGTATGGCACATATTTGACCATATTGGTACATTGGCGCATGGTAGAGCTAACGCTGACCGTTTTCAAAATAGAAACAAAAATGATATTGATACAAACCTTGAATTTATCACATATGATTATTCTTACTTGGGAGAAAAAAAGTTTGTTAAATGCAATGGATATTTCATTATATGA
Organism: Pecten maximus; assembly: GCF_902652985.1. Classification (NCBI taxonomy): domain Eukaryota; kingdom Metazoa; phylum Mollusca; class Bivalvia; order Pectinida; family Pectinidae; genus Pecten; species Pecten maximus. The sequence continues at coordinate 22,177,149 of NC_047024.1, read as the reverse complement.
CTGTCAATTTGCATTTTGCAACCTTTAAGGTTTCAAATCATTCTTTGACATAGGGAGCATCGGAGGACCAATTTTTACCATGTCTTATTTTATTTTATGTGACTAAAAGACAACTAAAGTCATATTCTAAACAGTGTTCCTCTGATAAGCTGGTATCGAAAAAAACAAAACAAAACAAAACATTCCATTAAGCTTTAACCAGGATGGCTATTAATCATAACATAAACTTTTTTTCTTTTTCTTATATGGTAAATCTACCGCCTGAAGGTTGAGAGTTCGAATCACAAAGAAGTTCCTTTTTATATTTTGTTATTTTTCTGAATATTATTGAATTTATTATGAGTAAAATAACCAATTTACTTAGTAACGCTCAAAGTAAAATGTAAACAAACCGCTGTGATCAGAAGATAAATACAAGGAAAGGCACACATGATGTAGAATTCCAGTTTAATTTGTCAATTTTACTTTAGTTCATATGATATTTATTGACTACATATACATGTACGCAATGATATCGTAAGCCGTTCACAATTTTGATTACAAATATTCAAAAATAAGCGATGCACAGTTTGGTTTTAAGAAAGATATGTCAACAGTTGATGCTATTTTTGTTTTACAGTCTTTAATAAGCAAAACATTAAAAAAACAAAATGAGGTTATATTGTTGTTTCATTGATTTTAGGAAAGCATTTGATTTTGTAAATCGGCAGAATTTATGGTTTAAACTCATTAAAGAGAGAGTTGAAGGGAAAATGCTTCGTATAATTCGCTCACTATATAATAATGTTAAATGTTGTGTTAAGTATAACAATACAATGTCTAATTTTTTTGAGTGCAAGAAGGGTTTATTTCAAGGCGAAATTTCGTCACCTTTAATGTTTTCAATGTACGTTAATGATTGTGAGATGAGTTTTTTAACAGATGATTGTCCTTCTATTGAACTGCAAACACTTAATCTATTTTTATTGATGTACGCAGATGATATGGTACTTTTATCCGAAACTGCAGAGGGTTTAAAAAAAATGCTAGATTCACTTTCAACGTATACAAAAAATTGGAACTTAACTGTTAATACTGATAAAACTAAAGTGTTAGTCTTCAGAAACGGCGGGAAATTAAGAGAAGATGCTACTTGGTTTTATAATGGCTGAATTAAATGATTTTAATTACCTGGGTATTCTTTTCAATTTTAATGGTAAATTAAAGAAAGCGCAAGACAGAATTTCTGAATAGGGTAGGAAAGCTCTCTTTGCAGTGTCAAATGTATGTAAGAAAAACTGTTTTAATATTGAAACACAGCTTCATGTATTTGATACTTATGTTGCTAGTATTTTAAATTACAGTAGTGAAGTGTGGGGGTTTCACAAAGCACCAAGTATAGAAAAATTGCACTTGAGTTATTGTAAACGATTATTAGGAGTTAAGAAAAGTACAGCAAATTATATGATATATCAGGAATTAGGAAGAATACCGATGGGAATTGTAAGGAAATTGAGAATTTTTAAATATTGGATTAAATTAAAGACTACAAATAACTGTATTTTGAATGCTATTTATCAAGAAATGCTTGAGAAGGGAAGTGATTGGTCAGATAATATCAGAGAAGAATTATATAGAATGGATTTAGGATATATCTGGCATAGTGATAATATAATAGACAAAGATATTGATATTATAAAACGTAGAATGTATGATATATTCCAACAAGACTGCATAGAAAAGATAGAGTCATCTTCTAAGTGTTCATTATACGAATATATTAATGAGGGTTTTGGTTTACAGAAATATCTAACAAAATTTATAGGGACTCAAAATTCGAAAGAAATATCGAAGATTCGTTTGTCGTCACATAAGTTAAATATTGAGAGAGGTCGTTATAATAATACAGATAGATGTCGTAGAATCTGTACATCGTGTAATAGCGGGGATATCGAGGATGAATATCATTAAATGCGAATGTTTTAAAGATATAAGAAGTAAGTGTATTAAGAGGTATTATACTCAAAATCCTAGTATGTTTAAATTTGTGCAATTAATGAAAACAGATAATAGAAAAGATTTGTCAAATTTAGCAAAATTTATCAGATTGAGCAACAAAAAGCGAGAGAGTTGAGCACAAATAGTCTTATATCGTAATAATATTAATGTAGTATCGAAGCAGTGGTTGTATTAAATATGATAATTAGATTAGATAATATAATGTAACGTCTCAATGTATTGTGAGATGGTTATTGAATGTAAGGTGAGAAACGGGTAGATGTAATGTAAGAACATTAGTGAATGTAAATTGATTAACGTTTAAATATAATGGAGTATAATAAATGAATGTATTGTAAGGAAAGTATAAGTATATTGTGAGAACAATAATGAAAAATTACGTAAGTAACGTATAAATGTAAATTGAGAGTATTATAACGTTGTGTGTGACATAGAAATTAAGTAAGTAACGTATAGTGTAAGGTGGGAATAATGAAACATGTGTGACATAGAAACTTAATGTGAGAACATATTGTATCGAGAATAATTATGTGAGATGTCTCTCTACACTATACAAACGTGTACGCTGCGAGTGTGTTGTGTGTCTGTACATATGGTATTGTTTTTCCTGTCTGCACTATATATATATGCACTGTACTGATAAACCAAATGGTTTAAAGTAATAAAGAACTGAACTGAACTGAACAATGTACAACGCACCGATTGACAATGGCTATCTATTTTGGTTCTGTGGTAATATTTAGTCAGGCTATCGCAGTGCATGAACGTGGCCTATGTCAGATAATCGGAAACGACAATGTTTTCATCTATTCATATGTAATGCTTTTCTTCTTCTTCTTCCTTGAAGAAAAACAGAGCTGATAAAGTTTTTAATTCCATATCAAATCACGATTCACCAAGATTAAATTTGTCTTCGAAGAAAAACAGAGCCTAGCATGAGTTAACCCAATTATCTGACAAAAATCGGTCAGGGCACGAGTCAAAAAGTTGTCTTCATTCGTCATTTGTGTTTACGGCACAATGTAGCCGCGAAAGTACTAGGGAGACAGCAGATCTGTGTTTGGCTTTTTATTTTATTATTATTTACCGTCACATGGACATTTCAACTTTATTCTATATATATTTTATACATTAAATTACACATCTTGTTATTTTCACAGATCCCTCAGAAACTGCCCCAGAGAAGAAATATGAAGTGCTTCTCGAAAAGTGTAAAGGTACTTTTTATTCTAAATAGTAAGTTAATTATAATTTTGCTTAAAACATATGTCTTCTCTTGTACAATATACAACTGTTGCAATAGTTATGTGTAAACACCAAATTGCCATTAATTATAATAAGCTTGCAGAAAATTGAAATCTGTGTATACCTTTTTATATATATATCCGATGAAACAAATTCATTCATATGAAAATATCAAACCAATTTAAAAAATATTTCTTTAAACATTTTGTTTTACAGATTTCTTGACTTCTTTGCCAGAAGAGCAGTACAAAATCTTTTGCACCAGAGCTGGCTCATCTCATAAAGAAACCATGGATTTGACTAGCAGTATTGAAAGTCTAATCATGCATGACTACTGTGACACTGGCTTAGATAGTGTGGACCTTGCATTGGCACTCCGATCTAATCTAACCTCTTCAAATCTGTCTGATAAGGAAAACTATCGACTCATTTGTCTGTTTTTAGAAACAAATGGGTATGTTTGTTTATAAAGTAATGTTAATGCTATATTCATATTTCCTATGAATTCATGTTGCACTAATACTTCTATGATTCACAGGCAAATTATGGGTAATCATACTTATTTCTATTTCAGAACAAGATGGAAAATATCAGGTTTTGGGAAAACATCCAAAACAACTAGACTTGGAAGGGAAAGAGGCATTCCGTGGTCTTATTGGATGTTAAAAGGGAAAAGGTGATAACTGTTATATGAATACATGTACGAGTGCAGTGTAAACTATGAAATGTGAATTTCAACACAGCGAATGAAATTTAAATTATTGATTTAAAGAAATATTTGAATTTTTACTTATTTCTTAGTCAGAACTCATTTTCTCTTCTTTTGTTCAAGATATCATATACATGTATTTTAAAAGCATCTGCTACAAGATATTTTGCTATAAATGAATTATGGTTTATGAAATCCATCTGGTATTTTTCATAGGAAAGAAAAAATCTGATACATTTTCCAAGGAAGCATTGCGAAAGAAAACAAAATCCCCTTCTCTTCGAGGACAGAACATGTGATTTATTCAAATTAATTTGGTTTGGTTTGGTTTATTTTGTTTAACGTCCTATTAACAGCTAAGGTCATTTAAGGACGGCCTCCCGTGTGTGCGACATGCATGCGTGTGGTGAGTGCGTATGTGTGTTTTGGGAGGCTGTGGTATGTTCGTGTTGAGTCTCCTTGTGATATGCCGGAACTTTTGCCGATTTATAGTGCTATCTCACTGAAGCATACTGCCGAAGACACCCAGCAGCACACCCCACCCGGTCACATTATACTGACAACGGGCGAACCAGTCGTCCCACTCCAAATATGCTGAGCGCTAAGCAGGAGTAGCAACTACCATTTTTTTAAAGACTCTGGTATGTCTCGGCCAGGGGACAGAACCCAAAGCCTTCCTCACAGGGGCGAACGCTCAACTAAAGGCCAAAAGTGAGGCATAGTCAAGGGAGACATTAGGAAGAAGAAAGTTGTTAAGAAAGAAGAGAAAAGATAAGATCCCAATTTAGTCGCCTCTTACGATCATTCAATGGGGGCAGCAGGTACAATTCTTACGCCCTACCTGCAGGGCAGATTCAAATTAACCAAGAAATATTAAACCATAACATGCACAGTGCCGACTGAATATTCCTCATTAAGTAAGCATCCGGGGGAATATATACTAATTATTTCCGTAATTCTTTAGCTGGTTCAAAGGACTACTGAGTTGATGCCATGACATCAATCTTCATTAACCTGTATATCACTATCATGAATAGCCAATTGGGTATTCATCAAATTTGGTTTAGAGCACTCGTAATCACAAGGTCTGGCTCCCCAGAGAGCATAGGAGTGGAGCCTAATAGGGGAATTATTAAATACTTCTATGTCCACTCTCCTGCCCTCTAGTATCATAGGGGCAGGACTCCATTGATCAGTTACGGTTAAAAGTTGATGCTTGAATGACAGACAGCTAAATATTGATGGATACCAAAATGGGGAAATATTTGTAATGCATAACAAAAAAGAGTATGTTTTGCCATGATTACTGAAAGATTCAAGCTCTTTGGGCCTCTTGTTATAGATTTCCTTTATTTCACTCCTTATACTTTTTTTATCATTTTTAGCTGCGTTTCCATCTGGAGAATTGCAGAATCTTCCTGGAAAAAAAATTATGTTTCCCAAATTCTCTCTTTCAATGCCTCAGGATCACAGATCTGCACAAGAGACTACTGCAACACACATACTCTGGTAAAGTAAAATATCAAAACAAATATAAATTCTTTACATCATCCAGTTAAATAAGTGTGCTGCAAATCAAACCTTGTTATGTGTATCAAAGATTTGACATTTACAGTAATTAAATGAATGAATTGAAACTTGGTTTGGATTTTTATTACTGTTTCTGTGTGTTTAGAAAGATTACAATAACATCTGATCTTGCTATTTCATTTTTTAGAGGTGGACTGTTTTGTTTGCAAGCTGAAATTTTTCATTGAAGAAGGACCTCTATCAGCAGAAGAATTATGTGGAGACATGAAAAGTACATGTTACTCATGTATATTACAATAGCATAGCAAATTATACATTACTACTACCGAGGTAGATAGTACCTACATGCAGTGTATATTAAATGCAAATATATCATCAGTTTTAAGGAAATACAGTATACATTGAACTTTTGCAAATATATAAACTGTTAATTTGTTTGTAATTATGCATATACATCCACACAAAAATTATTATTGTCTTGTTTAAACTGAACGGGTAAACCTGCATATTTTCTTTCAAGTTATTCCTTTATTTATTATGGATTAGAATTGTGGCCAGAGTATGCAGTGGGACAACAGAAGGATCCCTATGAATTTTTGCAGAAGATCTTGGGTGGAAAATACAGTGTTTTTGGTCATTTGAATTTCCAATTTTGTCTCTATATACATTGAAATTATATTTTGTGTGATAAGAACACCGTGCTAATTATAAAAATAAACAAGCTAAGAAATATGTACCTTTATCAAAACTGTTTATGTAAGCTAACAACACAGCAGCCCTATAATGATGTTTTGATGTTGCGCTGAGAAACAACCTAATACCCTGACATGTGTATGAGACATTGAAATAGAAAATATATATACCAGGTTAATGTGAATGGTGAAAACATAACATAAACGTTATATGAGTAAGAACAAAGTCACATGATATATGTAGTACTATGGTACCTTTTGGGAAAGCTTTGCTGTGAGTGTCGCGTGCATTAAAAAAACAAAACAAAACAAAACAAAAAAAAACATCAAGCAACAAAATGCAAAAGGCCACCATTAATAAACTCATGAAAACATTTAAATAGTAGATTTATAATTACTCCCTACATGTAACGAGTTATGCGTAAGAAGTATTGTTCCAAAAGTTGTCCTTAAACAAAATTGATAATACTGATAATACAGTAATGATAAATTGTTTTTGTTCTATACACTGTCTTCTCACTGATGGGCCAGCTGTTTTAAATATGTCTATATAGTAAAACATTCCTAATTAAGAGATGTTCATTAAAAATAGTTATCCTCTTAATACGGGTTATTGATTTAGATCATTTCAATCTCACAAAAACATTTAGTATCAATTATAACTGATAATGACCTTCGGATTAATCAGATACATTTTCTTATCTTTATTAGTTGAAAATAAGCAAGTCATTGTGGATAAAGGCCTTTATTAATAATAGATAATAATAAAAGAAATCATTTATCATCAATATAATTAATTAAACAAGAAATATCTTTAAAAAAGATAAACGGCATAGTTTTAATGCTGGTGGTTATAATGTAAAACTACTGGTGAAATAAATTAACGAACTACGATGTAATTAATAAATGCGTCATTTGAATAGATGCATCCACTTATTCAGCTTGCATTCAATTTAAAAGGGACATCACGGTAAAAACGTTGCAATTTTCACTGAATGTACGCGTTTTGTTCCTTTCCAGTTATGTTTCTGTGCTGTTTCAATGTTCACAGTCAATCCCTATGTCCAGCTTGACTACTCGATTTAGTTGGGAATCCCCCTATAAATTTAGCGCGGAAATTATTTTTAGATCATTACGTGACTGTTTTGAAATCGTGGCAACACAAACACACGATAGTTTACAAGGCGATATCTATATTCCATCTGGGTTAGTTGGATAACGATATTATACACAGTGGTTCAAATGTTAAATAACACGTTCTGTAAATATTATTTATATGTAAATAAGTGTAAACACTGTTCATATAGTATAGTGACAGTAGCGATGTACTGGTACAGACTGTATTTGTGTAAATATTACCGAGATTATCATGACCTACTATCAAACAATCAAGCAGAATACGAGCGGCGTCCGTATTACTGCTGTTTTCATGTTTGAACTGTTACAATCTATTGTACTGCTTCTGAAGTTTAATTCTAGGATTGTGTTTGACCTATTTTCCTATTATTCTCTTCATTGCGGAAGCTGTTATAGTTTTCAACCGCAGTCGATTCACATTGGAAGCCATTTTTGTTTCCGTATATGTCACAACATTTGCATATTCAGAGTGATAACCTTTTAATAATTGATGTTTTTATGTATATACATCATCAAATTTGAATGGTCATTGTTCAGAAGGTTATTTTTTTTAAGATATACCCAATAATATGATAAAAAATACAAAACAGATATTGGTTTACCGTGAGGTCCCTTTAACTTTGTTTCGTTTTTAACTGTATATCTGCATTTTGCATTGACCGCTACATTGACCAATCACATACTTCATCTTGACCAGAACGCCACCTGTCGCGTCATATCCGGGGCCAAAAGAAAATTAGACGGCTATGCCGAATAATTAAGTTTAATTTACTATATTGATGATATTAATTTATTTGTTATACTTAGGAAATGATTTTTTCTTAATGCTAATGATGTTACTATAATATTTTCATATGAACAAAATATTCTTAAATGAAAATAACGAAAATAAACCCAATCAAATAATATTCATTTCTTTTGCACCAATAACTTATTTTATAATACTGTGGGACCATATCGGACGTTAATCCGAAAATTGTTTGGTTTCTATTATAAATTTAACGCATCTTTCGGAACTCCACTTTTGTTCCGAAAACATATTTTCCCAGGAATCTGGCTCAACGGTATAGGATCTAGCACCCACCGTATTATCCAGCGACCAGCATATCAGCCCGAGAGACTTTGGTAATAACGTTAATTAACGCGATGATCCACATCAAACATGTTACAGAGGAAATTAATGATATCACACATTCGAATTAGTGATATCACTAAATGCCCAAAATTCTTGATATCATGAATTCAAATTAATTGTATCACTTAGAGTATTGTTTTTGTGATCGAAGCACCAACTGCCGATAGTTTGATCAGCATTATTTTATAATTGTTGCAAGGCTTCGTCTAATGACAAGATATTATTTTTGTTTTCAGAATAGAAAAGTACATGTAAAATGTTGTTACCATGTTTTACAATTTTATCATTTTGCATTTGAAATGAGCATTGAACTGGTCCATTTAGTCCAATTAAGATTCCGACGCAGTGGTAGACTTTACAGCGCTATGTACATTTTCACAATTAATTTTAAGATTTCCCCAATCTTCACTAGGCAAATAGACACAGTAAACATGTGAGTAGAATGTTAAAGAATTGAATTTGAATTAATACCTAAGTTTTGAAGCATTGTTGTTGAATTGAATCGGTTACTAGGAAAATTCATAAACATTTCCTTCTTATAGTTAGAGACATTCTATCAGATTCGTTGAGTAACCGGGCTCTGTTTCAAATTCCATCAAATATATTTGTCTTGAGACATATTATTATGCCTATCATTAGGAAGTTGTCATTTACCGTGTCTGATGTAGGTAATTGTCCCTGGTACTCCGGTCCCATCCACGATTCAAACTGGTTCCTAGTTCCGTATAACTTTGAACGGAACTGGGAATTGGATGTTATTTTGGTACAGTTAAAACGGAACTCGGAACTACAAACAATATTTTCTTAAACAAAACCTATTCTAATCCAGACTCGGGGTTCATATTGAGATGACTGTAACGAGCTGGCTTATGTGAATATTTTGTACAGGTTTCATAACTGACATAAGCTTATTCATTGTCACTGCTAGTAGTAGCGGAGAGTTAGCTCCGTTCTGACTTTACAATGATTACAAACTCAATTCAAATCAACACAAGTATGCTGACGATAATAACAGATAATATTTATCATAGATAATTATATTATAATATGTATAAGAGAAAGGAAGTGAGAACGCGTATTATCATTTGTTTGAAGACGTCAATGTCAACGGTTCAAATATGGCGCGTTCAAGCACGAGTATTAGAGTCGAGTGAAAATCCTAAAAAATACAAAGAAATATTTATATTCAGGACAGGGAAAGTTGATAGTTACGACAAATATAGTTTAGCAAGGTTACCTGACTATGGAGACATAGTAAGAAGTCATCAAACGATGAATATTATAAGAATTGTTGTACTGGATCACAGCAGACATTCCGCGAGTTTGCATGGTTGACTGTTCCGTCTGACCGGAAGCGGTTTGTAACGAGCAACGTGATTGGCTAACGACTTGCTCGTGTCCCTGTGGTAACCTCGGACGCTGGGTATAAAAGACCGTCCGGACAGTCCGGCCGAGACATCTCATCAGACCACCAAACAAACTGGCTGCCTTGAGCCCAGAGAATTGGTAAGCAATCGAGTTGTCATGAGCAAATGACCTAATCGGTGGCTCATTGTTCCCACATATGGAACGTTACAGTCCAAGGCGAATAACTCGTATAAGATTGTAGTTGCTGAAAGTCCAGTGGTTAAATGGGGACCCGTCTCCGTTTGGACTTATCACGTTTAAGGGAATTTCCCCTGCATTATAAATTTATTTAGATAGTAGAATTATATTCTTGTGATAGATACTGTAGAGTAGATGTACATTTATGTGCGGAATATTAGTGTTAGAGAATATCTGTGGATATAAGCTGTTAGGAAGTTATGTGGATAATTCTAATTCAGACTCTGTGTCCAGTGCCTTATAGCAACATGTTTAAAATGAGTACTAATAATTTAATAAATTGTAAATTAACTGTTATCCTGACAAGTTGTGTTCTTCTTGTGGTAAGTGCTAGGCTGGAACCGAATCCCGTATACTCAAGAGATTGCTGAAACACGCAACTAGAGTAATAACTCAAATAATCCGCAATTGTGTGGATACTGAATAGCTCAGCTAAAATACGTGAACAAACGGCTAAGCGGAAAAGTTACATTGGTGTCAGAAGTGGGATCTTACGAGTTCCAGTGTCTAGTGAATCCATAAGAGAACACTATAAAACAGTGAACTTGAATTCCATAGATTTTGGAAATAATTTATTAAATCACATATTGTACTCAAAATGTCAGATTCAGATTCTGAGATAACATTTCGGTCCGGAAATGTAGGGCTGGATTTGGAGGATGATGATGATGAAAGGTCTTCTCCAGAAATGGCAGTACACAGACCTGAAAATCCACAAAAAGAAAATGATTTAGCTAATGTTTTGATAGCAAATTTCAATAAACAGTTTGATAGACTTAATAGAGAACTTAGACAAGAAATAAGCAGTATTCATGATCATGTAGGAGTTCTAGAAGATAAAATTAATGATAGACATAGGGCAGGGAACCCTTTCCACGAACACCAGAGTGCTAATTTTTGTAATTCACCATTGGATGACATAAATGACAATAGTCGTGGATCACCTCGGTTGAACATGAACACACAAAACACACAAAAATCTAAGCACAGTTTGAAACCTCAACAATATTCTGGTGGGGAAAAGCTAGAAGAATACCTGTCCCAGTTCGAAATAGTAGCTCAAATAAATGGGTGGGACTACAAAACAAAATCTCTTTACCTAGCGGGGAGCCTAAGTGGAAGTGCAAGAGCAATCCTAAGAGAGCTCAGTGCTAGGGAATCTCAAGATTTTGATACGCTAGTTAGGTTACTGAATGTAAGGTTTGGGTCAGTGGAACGATCGGAAATCTATAGAGCGAGGCTCCAAACAAGAGTCAAAGGAAAAGATGAGACACTTTCCGAGATGGCTCAGTCTATCCGTAAAATGACTCGACAGGCCTATCCTATGGCGGATGCATCGTTGATTAATATCCTAGCACTGGATCATTTCATAGATGCTATTCCGGACTCCGATACAAGGTTACGTATCAGGGAGTTGAGACCAAAGAACCTAAACGAGGCTGAGACTCATGCCATTAGGCTTGAGGCCCATAGGTTGGCAGATAAACAGAGGAGTAAGGCAATTCACAAGATATCCAAAGAGGATGATGTCTCTGTATGCCATACTCAAGCATTATATCCTGCCAAAATGCAAGATCAAGAGGGCATTGACATTGTGGAACTTAATAGGTCCATTCAGGCCCTACACAAAACTACCAAACAGTTGGTAGACCAAAGAGGTATGGGACAAGGTTCCAACAGACCAGTATATAATCCTAGAAATAGGTGGAATGGTCATGGCAATGGAAATAACCAAGTCCATAACTCTGGAAGACCAATACAAAATAATGGCTATACCCAAAATACCAGTCAAAGTTGGGCTGCACAAAATGGGAATCATTGGTTCGATTCAAGAAACAATGGTAGCTCTAATGCTCCTAGATGGAATCGTAATCAGAACACACAAAGGGATAATTATGGGAATGGCCCTCAGAACAGCGGTAATGATAACCCTAACTGGAGACAAGGTCAAAGGTCAAGGTCAAATGATGGACCAAGGTCAAATCCCTCACCCCAACCACAGGGAGGTAACTCACAGTTGCCTCCGGGAAACTATTAGATACTGACTTCGAGGGTCGGAATTCAGTAGAGGTGGAGAGACCCAAAGATATTATTGTGAGCAGCATAAATAATGATGATCACACTGGTTTGTTTGTTTGTGCCCAAATCAAGGACATTGCATTTCCGCTACTTGTGGATAAAGGTGCAACTGTTACAATACTAAGCAATACCTGCTTCCAAAAATTGGGTATAGAAAACTCCCATGTAGAACCGGTCAAAGTCAATTTGATAACCGCTACAGGAGATAAAAGCCCCTTTCTTGGAAAATGTAAGCTAGATATTGGTTTAGGTAAACATAAGTTGGAACAGGAGGTCCTGATAGCAGACATTAAACAACAGGGGATCACAGGTTTAGATTTTCTGACTAAACACTCCATTGACATAATATTAAACAAGAATTGCTTAAAATTAGATGGTGACCAAATTCAATGTTTCCGTTATCAGGCTGATGTAAAACCAGTCTGTTGTAGAGTATCTTTATCAGGGGATACTATTATACCTCCAAATTGTGAGATGATTGTTCCGGGAAAATGTGTTGATCCAATTTGTAGACTAAATACAGCTTTAATAGAGCCCTCACCAGGTTTCATGCTAAAGCATGAGGTGTTAGTGGCAAAAGCTATCGTTAACCCAGGTACGGGTATTGTCCCTTTAAGAATTCTGAACATTAGCGATAATGAACGCAAAGTGTATAAGAATTCAGTTGTGGCGACTATGAATATTATTGAAGAAATAGTGGATCAAAAGCACGAGAACGTGCAAGTTAATGAAGTCACTGTGGGGGAACCACAAACTTATGATATACCGGAACATTTAGAGTCCCTGTATGAGCAATCTTGTGTAAACCTAAATGAGAGTGAAAAAGGTCAATTAAAAACACTACTACTAAAGTATAAAGACACTTTCTCAAAGTCATCACGTGATTTGGGAATGACAGATCTAGCTGAACACAAAATTAACACCGGTTCAACTCCACAAATCCGACAACAGCCTCGAAGGGTTCCTTTATCATGTATAAAGGAAGTTGAGAGAGAAATTGAGGAAATTGCACAGAAGGGGGTTATTGAACCTTCCGATAGTCCCTGGAGAACTCCAGTGGTCTTAATACGGAAAAAGGATTCAACCCTAAGATTTTGTCTAGACTATAGGAAACTGAATGATGTGACTATTAAAGATAGCCATCCAATTCCTAGAATTGACAGCACCCTTGATGCGTTATGTGGTCACAACTGGTTTTCTACTATTGACCTCAAAAGTGGCTACTGGCAGGTGAAAGTGGCACCGGAGGACAGACCCAAAACAGCATTTTCCATACAGGGAGGTGGACTATGGCAATTTGTGTCCATGCCCTTTGGATTATGTAATGCCCCAGCAACCTTCGAAAGGTTAATGGAGAAAGTACTTATTCACCTATCCCATGATATATGTATGGTGTACTTGGATGATATAATAGTACTGGCAAAAAGTTTTGAGGAACATATCAATAATCTAGACAAGGTATTTGGGAGACTCCAGCATGCTAATCTAAAAATGAATGCCAAAAAGTGTTTCATTTTTAGGTCATGTTATAAGTGAGGAAGGTATCTCAACCGACCCTGAGAAAATAGTGTCAGTCAAAAATTGGCCTATTCCTAATTCTGTTAAAGAGGTGAGACAATTCTTAGGATTATGTTCCTATTATAGGAAGTTTGTCCAAGGATTTGCTACCATAGCAAGACCATTACATAAGTTGACAGAACAGTACCAAAACTTTACCTGGTCCTCGGATTGTCAGAGTGCATTTGATACTTTGAAACGGGCGTTGACAAGCTCGCCGATTCTGGCATTTCCAAGGTCTGATGGTCAGCTTATATTGGATACTGATGCGTCTAACTCAGGTCTAGGTGCAGTTCTCTCTCAGCTACAAGATGGGAAAGAGAAGGTCATATGTTACTATAGCAAGATGTTCAGTAGGTTTGAAAGAAAATATTGTGTGACACGTAGAGAGTTACTGGCAATAGTAAGCTGAATTAAACAGTTTCACCACTATCTATATAGGCAAGATTTCTTGGTCAGGAGTGACCATGGAGCCCTTACTTGGTTGATCAATTTCAAAAATCCTAAGGACAAATGGCTCGATGGTTTGAGTTCTTATCTGCATACCAATTCAAAATTGAGTATAGAGCAGGTAAAGTCCATGGCAATGCAGATGCCTTATCCAGGAGACCCTGTTTAGAAAGAAATTGTGGTCATTGTTCTCGAGCAGAAGAGAGGTATGAAAATATGACCTCAACTGATAGAGTCGATCACAATATATTTAGGGTTGTTACACGATCTGGGAAAACAAACCATAATGACCAGTCCAGGGGAGATAATCACCAATTCTAGGATCAATGATGTCACATCAACCTAAGGTAGCTTTAAAAGGTCCACATCAGGCCAAGGCTTTGCCAGATGATGGTGAAAATGGAGAAGACAAAATTAAACGCCATTATGTAAAAGAGAGTCAGCAAAATGATCCAGTCCTAAAAGTGGTATGGAACTGGGTGAAATGTGGAGAAAGACCTAAATGGCCAGATATTTCTTCATCAGATGAATGCACCAAATTCTATTGGATGCGATTTGACTCATTGATAATCAAAGATGACATATTATGTCATAAATGGGAAAATGCTCAAGGGAGACAATCCATTTTTCAAATGGTTATCCCAAAAAGTCTTACAGACTTTGTATTAAAACACTTACACAATAGTATAACTGGAGGACATTTGGGTAATAAGAAAACACTTTCTAAAATAAGAGAAAGGTTTTTCTGGTATAAAATGTCTAGAGATGTGAAGCTTTGGGTAAAGTGTTGTGACAAGTGTGCGGCTCGAAAGTCACCTGGGAAGTGGCCAAAGGGACCATTACATACATACAATGTGGGTCTCCCTATGGAGAGATGGGCCATTGACGTATTAGGACCATTACCATTAAGCAATAAAGGGAATTCATATCTCCTTGTAGTGGCAGATTATTTCACCAAATGGGTGGAGGCAATTCCCATGCGAAACCAAAAGGCGACCACAGTTGCTCAGAAATTTGTTGATAGGATTGTAACCATATTTGGTGTTCCTATGCAACTGCACTCTGATCAAGGTACTAACTTTGAATCGGATGTATTCCAGGAAATGTGCCAAATCCTGGGAATCAACAAGACTCGAACCACTCCATACAGGCCACAGTCTGATGGAATGGTAGAACGAGCGAACAGAACAATAGGGAATATGCTCTCTGCATTTGTATCAGAGAACTTAAGGGACTGGGACGCACACATAAATTTACTCATGATGGCATATAGGTCTTCTTCCCATGTATCCACTGGGGTATCTCCGTGTGAAATGGTCTTTGGTCGGAACATAAACCTTCCTGTTGATCTAGTTCTGGGTCGGGTGGAATATGAAAGGATACAAAGTACAGATTACACAACAGAGCTAAGAAACAGAACGGATAAAGTGCATGAATTTGCACGGAGCAAAATTTCATTAGCAACCGACAAAATGAAATATGAACATGACCAAAACATACAACACAATCAATTCAAAAGAGGAGATCCAATTTGGTTATACAATCCTAATAAGCGTGGCATTCGTTCCAAATTAAGGTGTTCTTGGGAAGGTCCTTTTGTAGTTCTTGAGAAGATAAATGATGTTGTATACCGAATACAGAAATCTTTAAAATCGAAACCAAAGGTGGTTCACCATAATTACTTAAAAGCCTATGAAGGTAATGAACGTCCTAACTGGTTAAGAATTTAAAAAGTCCTCTAATTTGTAGTATCATAGCAGTACATTAATGTTTGTACATAATACTTACAAATACCCTATTTGTTCTGTTGCAGATCGAGATCTACAATATGGCTTGAAGTTTGAGATTTCAATGCACCTTGTGTGAGACTGACTTTGGGAAAAGATCATTCTGCGAGAGGCACCTGGTGGCTGTTCACAGCGGGTTTGTGTTCCAATGTAGGAAGTGTAAGATGACATTTTCAAGGAAAGATGCCAAGCACCCAAATTGTGAGGGGATAACTTGTTTGGTTAAGCGAAGTTCTATGACCTATACCTTCGAGGAGAAGCAGGAATTCGAGGAATTCATGAGGACAAGAGGAAATAAAATAAAAGAAATCAGAAAGGAAGGACAGAAGAATAAGCAGACAGAAGAGAAGAAGGGAAAGGATAATAAGGAAAAAGAGAAGGAGTGTAAAGGAAAGGAAAACAAAGGGAAGAATGAAGAAAGGAAAAAGGAAGATACAGCAGGGAAGATGGAGGACACCACTGTGAGGAAAGTGACCAAACCACTAAAACCATATAACAGAAAGAGGAAAGTGGAAGACAACAAGGGAGAGCAGGCGGGTGTAGTAGTTAAGAAACCTATGGTGGAGAGAGTGATTAAAGACTTGGAACTGTCCAGTGTAAGTTCGGAATCATCTGATTTGAGCAAGAAGGTGAACTCAGTAAAGGCCCCAGCAGAATATTGTATAAGTGTATATTCAGAGTATATGGTGGAGAGCGTAGAGAATGATGTTACATACAAACCTACTCCCAAGATTACAGAAACAGAAACAACGAAACCTACCATGGCAGAAAAGGAGGGAAAGAAAAACAAGATGGCACAAAAGGAGGTAGTGAAACCTAAGATGGTACAAAAGCAAGAAATGCAAGCTAAGATGGTGGAAAAGGAAGGGAAGTTAACAGAAGTAAGCAAATCTAAGCTAGTCATGGACCCCTCAAAGGTAAAGGTGGACGCGTTGGCAGAAAGGCAGAGGAAGAGAATCATTATCAATGTTGGAGGATCCAAGTTCGAAACCTCTTCAGTAACTTTATCACAGGATCCCTCCTCATTGTTAGCCAGGATGGTGAATAGGGATTCGGGCATGAGGCCATACGACGTGCGCTACGTATACACCTACTTTGTTGATAAGGACAGTAAACATTTCAGCAAAATACTCAATTATATACGTTGTGGATCCGGAGCACACAGCTCGTTTCAGAAGGTTTTACCAAGTGACCACGTTGAGTTGAATGAACTGTTGATGGAGGCCACATACTATGAGTTGGATGGGTTGGAGCAGCTAATTTTGGCGCGTTTGTAACGTTTGTACATTGAAATGGATGTGACAATGTTAGCGGTTTATTATAAAACAAACTTTTTTTTTTCTACTAGCATCTAATACACTTAATTTATATATATATTAATGAAAATGGAATGGTATATGTGATTGCCAGAGACTGTGGTTACTTTGATTGTGATGAACATTATTTATGGACACTCTAAGACTAGAGTATAATAAGATGAAATTATTTATAATATTTAATTTATGAATCGTTAACTAGTGTAAATAGTAACTTATTGAACATTATATAATGTAATATTGATATGATTTGTTGAAAATGTATATAAATGTGAATATGTTATACCATATCTCTCTGTTGTTTGTTAGCATACTAATTTTGTTTGGAAAACTGTGAGCAATACATTTGGCTGTAAATTATGATACCTTACATATACGTACCATTTCCACTGATACAGTAGTGGGCAAGTTGGAAGTATCCATTAAATTTACACCATTAAGCTCCAGTCAAGTTGAGTGAACAGCTATAGTCCTAAAACAAAATATTCATACACTTTACAAACTACGAACCCAATATTGGACATTCGGGACGAATGTTGCGAGAAGGAGGGGGGTAGTGTAACGAGCTGGCTTATGTGAATATTTTGTACAGGTTTCATAACTGACATAAGCTTATTCATTGTCACTGTTAGTAGTAGCGGAGAGTTAGCTCCGTTCTGACTTTACAATGATTACAAACTCAATTCAAATCAACACAAGTATGCTGACGATAATAACAGATAATATTTATCATAGATAATTATATTATAATATGTATAAGAGAAAGGAAGTGAGAACGCGTATTATCATTTGTTTGAAGACGTCAATGTCAACGGTTCAAATATGGCGCGTTCAAGCACGAGTATTAGAGTCGAGTGAAAATCCTAAAAAATACAAAGAAATATTTATATTCAGGACAGGGAAAGTTGATAGTTACGACAAATATAGTTTAGCAAGGTTACCTGACTATGGAGACATAGTAAGAAGTCATCAAACGATGAATATTATAAGAATTGTTGTACTGGATCACAGCAGACATTCCGCGAGTTTGCATGGTTGACTGTTCCGTCTGACCGGAAGCGGTTTGTAACGAGCAACGTGATTGGCTAACGACTTGCTCATGTCCCTGTGGTAACCTCGGACGCTGGGTATAAAAGACCGTCCGGACAGTCCGGCCGAGACATCTCATCAGACCACCAAACAAACTGGCTGCCTTGAGCCCAGAGAATTGGTAAGCAATCGAGTTGTCATGAACAAATGACCTAATCGGTGGCTCATTGTTCCCACATATGGAACGTTACAGTCCAAGGCGAATAACTCGTATAAGATTGTAGTTGCTGAAAGTCCAGTGGTTAAATGGGGACCCGTCTCCGTTTGGACTTATCACGTTTAAGGGAATTTCCCCTGCATTATAAATTTATTTAGATAGTAGAATTATATTCTTGTGATAGATACTGTAGAGTAGATGTACATTTATGTGCGGAATATTAGTGTTAGAGAATATCTGTGGATATAAGCTGTTAGGAAGTTATGTGGATAATTCTAATTCAGACTCTGTGTCCAGTGCCTTATAGCAACATGTTTAAAATGAGTACTAATAATTTAATAAATTGTAAATTAACTGTTATCCTGACAAGTTGTGTTCTTCTTGTGGTAAGTGCTAGGCTGGAACCGAATCCCGTATACTCAAGAGATTGCTGAAACACGCAACTAGAGTAGTAACTCAAATAATCCGCAATTGTGTGGATACTGAATAGCTCAGCTAAAATACGTGAACAAACGGCTAAGCGGAAAAGTTACATGACGTACATACAACATTTTCTTATGCAGAACTGGGAATGTTATCGTCATCCCTTGAAGCTTAACAGGGAACTACATGAAATATTTTCGTAAACGGACCTCGGAACTGTTCATATGTAGAATATTTTAAACGGAACTCGGAACTCCAGTTCCGTTTATCTTAACAAGTCCCGTAAATTTTACACGTGACTGATGTCTGCCTTTTAACCCATTGACACAAATAATTTTTCTTCTTCACATTCGGGTCTCATATGGAGATAAAGTACATATAATATTTTCTTAAACGGAACTCGGAACTGGGAACTTTAAATTATTTGTGTCAATGGGTTAAAAGGCAGACATCAGTCACGTGTAAAATTTACGGGACTTGTTAAGATAAACGGAACTGGAGTGGTTCCCAGTTCCGTTTATCTTATACGGAACTCGGATCTGAGACAAAGTCCCGTAAAGCTTATACATAGTAGTTCCGTTTTTCTTAAACGGAACTCGGAATTGGGACCAAGTTTGGTTTGGTTTGGTTTATTTTGTTTAACATCCTATTAACAGCTAAGGTCATTTAAGGACGGCCTCCCGTGCGTTGGACATGCATGCGTGTGGCGAGTGCGTATGTGTGTTTTGGGAGGCTGCGGTATGTTCGTGTTGTCTCATTGTGATAGGCCGGAACTTTTGCCGATTTGTAGTGCTACCTCACTGAAGCATACTGCCGAAGACACCCAGCAGCACACCCCACCCGGTCACATCATACTGACAACGGGCGAACCAGTCGTCCCACTCCTAATATGCTGAGCGCTAAGCAGGAGCAGCAACTACCATTTTTAAAGACTCTGGTATGTCTCGGCTAGGGGACAGAACCCAAAGCCTTCCTACAGCAGCGAACGCTCAACTACAGGCCAAAAGTGAGGCATTGTCAAGTTGTTCAGAAAGAAGGGAAAAGATAAGATCCCAAATTTAGTCGCCTCTTACGATCATGCAACGGGGGCAGCAGGTACAATTCTTATGATGAGTATAATATTGTTATATCATTGTGCGATGAGGATGATATTGTTTGATATATCATTGTATGATGAGGATGATATTGTTGTTACATCATTGTATGATGCGGATAATATTGTTTGTTATATCATTGTACGATGAGGATGATAGTTTGTTATATCATTATACGATGAGGATGATATTGTTGTTATATCATTGTACGATGAGGATGATATCTTCTGTTATATCATTGTATGATGAGGATGATATTGTTTGATATATCATTGTATGATGAGGATAATATTGTTTGTTATATCATTGTACGATGAGGATAATATTGTTTGTTATATCATTGTACGATGAGGATGATATTTTCTGTTATATCATTGTATGATGAGGATGATGTTGTTATATCATTGTATGATGAGGATGATGTTGTTATATCATTGTATGATGAGGATGATATTTTCTGTTATATCATTGTATGATGAGGATGATATTGTTTTTTTTACATCATTGTACGATGAGGATGATATTGTTGTTATACCATTGTATGATGAGGATGAAATTGGTTGATATATCATAGTACGATCGATGATGATAATGTTGTATCAATGTACGATGAGGATATTTTTTTTGATATATCATTGTATGATGAGGATGATATTGTTGTTATATCATTGTATGATGAGGATGATAATGTCTGTTATATCATTATATGATGAGGATGATATTGTCTGTTATATCATTGTACGATGAGGATAAGAGTCACCATTCATGCAAAATCTTTTCCCCTTCCTCCAAGGATGTTTCTGACTAAATTAAGTTCAAATCCATTCGTAACTTTATGATGAGTAGCGATTTAAAGGCATTACCTCTATTTCCCTTATTGGGTTTGGTTTGGTTTGGTTTAATTTGTTTAACGTCCTATTAACAGCTAAGGTCATTTAAGGACGGCCTCCCGTGCGTGCGACATGCATGCGTGTGTTCAGTGCGTATGTGGGGCCCACCCATTTGGCCCCTTTGGGGTCAGAGCCACCATTTATGCAAAATCTGTTCCCCTCCCCCCATGGATGTTTCTGACCAAATTGGGATCAAATCCACTCATAACTTTATGACTAGTAGCGATTTAAAGGAATTACTTCTAATTCCCCTATTGGGCCCCGCACCTTTGGGGTCAGAGTCACCATTTATGCACAATCTGTTCCCCTTCCCCAAGGATGTTTCTGACCAAATTGGGATCAAATCCACTCATAACTTAAGACTAGTAGTGATTTAAAGGCATTACTTCTATTTCCCCTATTGGGCCCCGCCCTTTTGGCCCCTTGAGGGTCAGAGTCATCATTTATGCAAAACCTGTTCCTCTTTCCCAAAGGATGTTCCTGACTTAATTGGGTTCAATTCCATTCAACACTTTATGACTAGTAGCGATTTAAAGGAATTGCCTCAATTTCCCCTATTGGGCTACGCCCCTCCGGCCCCTTAGGGGTCAGAGTCACCATTTATGCAAAATCTGATCCCCTTCTGCCAAAGATGTTTCTGGCCAAATTTGGTCAAAATCCAATAAGAACCTTTTGACTAGTAGCGATTTGAAGAAAATGTTGACGGACGACGGACGCCGCACCATGACATAAGCTCGCTGGACCTTCGGTCCAAGTGAGCTAAACAGGGAGAGAAAAAAGAAAAGACATGGAAAAAATCTTCGTAATTGTATCATGATGTTATTATTTATTACCATCAATATCAATGCATTAAAATATCCATTAAATGTAAAAAAATATATATCATGGCCAACATTGATCAATTCTGCCTTTTCTACAGACAAGACAAATTTAAGTTTAATAACTTGATATGAAATGTTGAATAAATATGCTTAATTTCATATCAAACAATCATTAATAGGAAATACAATTATGAGAAATTCCTGTTACAGATGACAAGATTCTTGTGGCTATGCGTCACCTGCCCCAGATAACGGGTGCTCAGACAAAAACTTGCACCAGTAGATTGAAACTTAACAATCTACTTGTCCATATCATCAAGGTAACGTATTCAAGTAACCTGTGTTTTAATGAATAATATATACTGTATATATATATATTTCCAATGAATTTGCCTTAAGCAGAGAATGCTTATCTTGCTCACCAGGTTCTATTCTCCTTCACTTCATACAAATCTACATCGTGTTTAACGAATTTTGAGTTTTGATTATGTTTTTTTCTCTCTATGATGTCAATTAATTAATTCAAATGTTATTTTAGTAAAATTATCAGCTAATAAACTATTAATCCTTTTGACATTACAGAAAGACGAGACCTGTAAGGACGCTAGCCAGCGTCACAAGACTGGCTCTACACATTACTGGGTCATGTGTCACCGGGTAGGGGATGAAGGGAGCCTCCTACTGATGAGCAACGACTCAGTGATGATGAAGTGCTCGTCTGCTTCGGAGGCGGTACTATCTGTGATGGCAGCTTACTACACAGCTGTAATGCCATATCCAACTAGTACCAACGGAGCTCTTCTTTTCTTGCAAGATGAAGTTCTTAATGATGAAATCCATGAAGGGGTAAGAATACCCTAAAAAAGGCCAAAAAACTCTTTGACAAGTATCAAACGGAATCGTTATCTTCAGCAAATTTGGACTTTAAGGCAAACATAACTATAAAGATATTTATCAATGAAATCTTGTATTTTCTTTAAAGCTACGTTTTGACACCACCATGCACAGGTTTCGATTTTAGTTCATCTTAAATTTTGTGTATTTTGATAGCTGATACAGTTATGACTTGAATTTTGAACATTTAGTTTAATAATAATAATACTTTATTTTCTGAGGGCGACATATTTAGCATGTGCTAATCTTCCATATGGCCCTCTATAACAACATACAAAACATAATATACATAATATAATATACAGATAACATATCTTAAAATTTGGTTTGGTTTGGTTTATTTTGTTTAACGTCCTATTAACAGCTAAGGTCATTTAAGGACGGCCTCCCGTGCGTGCGACATGCATGTGTGTGGTGAGTGCGTATGAGTGTTTTGGGAGGCTGCGGTATGTTCGTGTTAAGTCTCCTTGTGATAGGCCGGAACTTTTAAAATATCTTAAAATATATACAATATAATCGGATACAGGTTATAGTAATGAACATGCAGGTACTCATGGAATAATCGTATACAGTTGCATGTATCATTCTGAAGAACATGAATTTCTTTATATATACATTTATAGGGAAACATTTAAAATCAATAGATCATAAAACACATGCTTTCTTAATAATAAATTATGCATTATATGAATTCAACAACACTTGATATGCGTCATGAAGATAATATATTGCATATGAAAATTAGATGATTGGCCCTTTTATTTCATAGCTAATGTAATTTTTTTAAAATAAAACATCTTGACCCTAAGTCTCTTTGTACTTAATATCGGTTTATACACAAACTATAAAAGCAAAATTTTAAGTCTGACTCTTATTTATTTAGATATATTTATTTATTTTTTAATATACTTCTTGTCACATATATATTTGGCTCTTGGAGCTTCTCACAATCTTATAAATATTAAAGGTGGTAGGCTATATATACCCCGTTATCTGCCCCAATATTCTCACATTCTTGAATTTGTAACAAGCACATTTGGTTTGGTTGATTTTGTTTAACGTCCTATTAACAGCTAAGGTCAATTAAGGACGGCCTCCCGTGCGTGCGACATGCATGCGTGTGGGGAGTGCGTATGTGTGTTTTGGGAAGCTGCGGTATGTTCGTGTTAAGTCTCCTTGTGATAGGCCGGAACTTTTGCCGATTTATAGTGCTATCTCACTGAAGCATACTGCCGAAGACACCCAGCAGCGCACCCCACCCGGTCACAATATACTGACAACGGGCCAACCAGTCGTCCCACTCCAAATATACTGAGCGCTAAGCAGGAGTAGCAACTACCATTTTTAAAGACTGGTATGAACCCAAGCCTTTCTCACAGGGGCGAACGCTCAACTAAAGGCCAAAAGTGAGGCATTGTTAAGGGAGACATTAGGGAGAATAAAAGTGTTAAGAAAGAAGAGAAAAGATAAGATCCCAATTCTTACGCCCCACCTGCAGGGCTCTCAGAAAGATGGACCGAAGTGTTACTCAAACCTGCATTTATTGACTTTATTTCTGTTTGATGTTAACATTAAAACCCGCTGTAACGATATGACATCATGTTGAGAATACATCAATTATGTTCTGTATAAACTGTTTAAGAAAAGTAGTCTAATAAATTGAATAAACATTATTTTAATTTTAACGTGGCTGAGGAAAGCATACCGGAAGTTCCAATGGCTTCGGACGTAAACGTGTTTGCTTTCTCTATGGAAAAAAATGCTTATTGCAATGATATCGAAATCAAAACGAATTGCCAGTATTTCATCTCCAAGAAACAGGAATTTTGACATAAATGAATGGCATCGATAAAAATAGTCATCAATCCTTATTTATACGTTTGTAGCTATCACCTGCATATCATATCTGAACAAAATGTTTTCCAGGAGGTTCAGCAAAGACTGAGGTCAGCTGGAGTGTTTATCAACATAATCCTTTATTAATTCCGTAATAATTACTTGATAACACTATCAAATATATCAAGAGGTTCCAAGAGATTCATGAGGCACCTTTCAGTCAGCTGAAAGTGTTTGACTTTCGCTCATGGCCTCTTGGAAACGATGAGTTGCCTGATCATGGAAATGATGAACTCAAGGAGTTGCTATCAGACACTCCAGTCTCAGCCTTCTTCTCTGATGAGGAGAAGGATTGCATTCTAGAGAATGACTGGAAAGCATTAAAGCTTCACCTGAAGTCTTTCCGGGGAAATTCTCTCCTACAGGTGTATGGTCTTGTTTTGCCGGATGCTGCTTTTAAAGACTCACATATAGCGAAATTGATTAACTATATGTTGACCATTTCACCATGCACTGCAGCATGTGAGAGGGGGTTTTCCAAGATGAACTCTGTGAAGACAGCCCTCAGGTCCACTTTGACAGCAGCTTGCCTTCAGAACCAGCTTTTCCTCATGAATGAGGGCCCAGGGTTGAAGGACTTTGATCCTTCACCATCAATTTTACAATAGATGAAGATGGGTAGTGGGACCCGACACATCCAAGGCCACAAACTTTATGAGGAAAAATCTGACATGATAGTTGGCAATGACTCCCTCCAGATATCTGAAAAATAGAATGACTGTTCTCTTTAATTTCAGGAATGTAGAACACATACTGAAATGTCTGCAAATGGCTCTGTCCAATCACTTGAAAGTCCAAACATATATCACACTAAGTAACTTTGTTATATAAAATAAAATCATAAAAAAACAACAAAAAACCCCAATAAAAACATAAAAATAATCAAAAAAAAACCAAACAAATTAAATAAAACTTAACTCCGCCAATGTAAGTCCATGCCGGTCCCAAGCCCGGGTAAAGGAGGAAGGTTCGGGAAATAAGTACTTTAGTAGTTAACTATATCCCGATAAAGTGCTATTTTGCTACCGAAATCATACTCAATTACACCATGCATTTCCTTTTTAAGTTAGAACATCTGATTCATAAATTTATTTACTTTTTTTCATTAAAAAAACTCATTGATAGAATTAATATTGTCTAAAGTTTTGTTGAATAGTGCTGCACTGCAACTGAAAGGTGGTTAGTTTATTGCATACTAGGTATAATTGTAATCGGTATTATTCAAAAGTTTATGTTAAAAAATCATGGGCTAGTACAAAACCAGTCAGGGCTAGTGAAACAAATATATCCTACAAGCCCAGGGCTAGTGAGTGTGAATTTTTTTTACACCCCTGCGTATTATATAATTAAATAACTCGTCATATCTAGGGTATGTCCATTTGCGACACGAAATGCAAATATATATAAAAGATGTGCATTGAGAGGATGACACCGATTAAATGAAATATATAGGGGATGTCCTTTACATGTATTTTACAAAATAAAACAAGAGTCCCATGGGGCCTGTATCGCTCACCTGGTTGGATCAGACCAAATGTCAAAATAATGTTCATATTCAATTTGTTTTATTTGTAAATCTCTAACAATGCTATATATGGTTATAGTGTGGGAATCCGAACTGCTTTAAAGATTAGATTAATGAAGTCCAGACTCTCTAAGGTCTCAAAAACCTCAAGAATTGTTTTTAGAACATGCATGCATTCATCACTTTATGACTAGTAGCGATTTAAAGAAATTACCTCTATTTCCCCTATTGGGCCCAACCCTTTTGGCCCCTTTGGGGTCAGAGTCAGCATTTATGCAAAATCTGTTCCCCTTCCCCCAAGGATGTTTCTGACCAAATTGGGTTCAAATCCATTCATAACTTTATGACTAGTAGCGATTTAAAGGAATTACCTCTATTTCCCTTATTGGGCCCCGCCCCTTTGGCCCCTCGGGGCTCAGTCATCATTTATGCAAAATCTGTTCCCCTTCTGCCAAGGATGTTTCTGACCAAATTGGGTTCAAATCCATTCATAACTTTATGACTGGTAGCGATTTGGAGAAATTACCTCTATTTCCCCCCGCCCCTTTGGCCCCTTTGGCCCCTTTGGGGTCAGAGTCACCTTTTATGCAAAATCTGTTCCCCTTTCCGCAAGGATGTTTCTGACCAAATTGGGTTCAAATCCATTCATAACTTTATGACTAGTAGCGATTTAAAGGCATTACCTCTATTTCCCCTATTGGGCCCCGCCCCTTTGGCCCCTTTTGGGTTAGAGCCACCATTTATGCAAAACCTGTTCCCCTTCCCCCGAGAATGTTTCTGACTAAATCGGGTTCAAATCCATTCATAACTTTATGACTAGTAGCGATTTAAAGGAATTACTTCTATTTCCCCTATTGGCCCCCGCCCCTTTGGCCTTTCGGGGGCCAGAGTCACCATTTAAGCAAAATCTGCTCCCCTTCCGCCAAGGATGTTTCTGGCCAAATTTGGTAAAAATCTTTATGACTAGTAGCGATTTGAAGCAAATGTTGACGGACGGACGACAGACGGACGGACTGACGACGGACGGACTGACGACGGACGGACTGACGACGGACGGACGACGGACGCCGCGCCATGACATAAGCTCACCGGACCTTCGGTCCAGGTGAGCTAAAAATGATATGAGTGATATCTCTTATGTGGATGACCAAGAACATTGTAACCTGTCCGGCAGGGGGATTCTAATATACATATAATCCAACATCCAACAGTTTTATTTACATGTTTATTATCAGTTTCTACATTATATTACAACTATCATTGCAAACAACACCTGAGAGAATATTAAAGCTCACAATCAGCAGCTAAATACATATTGTACCAGAGACGTTCCTTACTCATAGAGTTACTCGAAATAGAAATAGATTTAGAGGTTCTTTAGGTAGATGACACAAAATACGAAGAATATATATGGGATGACCATTAGATGGATAACACAAAGTCCAAAGAATATATAGGGGACGTTCATTTGGTGGATGCCACGAAATACAAAGAATATATATATGGATTGCATACCATATATGTGACCGTGACTACGAAAATGGGTACAGAAGCCGTGGAAAGTCGCGAGATATATTTCACTTTTTTTCCCCACATGTTGTGAATGAATCAAATGTTAGTATTTTACGTTCTGTGATGCTGTTATCAGATAAAAAGTTAAAAAAATATATGTGTGTGTGTATGTATGGTACGGGAGATCACTCTCATTACCTAACTGCTGTACAGTTGCAACAAACTCTAGCTGTTGTAGCATTCCTGCAGAAATAATTTTAAAACCGGACAAACCATTCATAGATGTTTGGTTTATTTTGTTTAACGTCCTATTAAAATAGTCTGTTGACCAGCTGTATTACTCAAAACTGTACAAATCATCCGATGATACTGGTGCTTTCCGTGATCTTTCATCCGATTCCAGCAGTGACGAGTCTAATTATGATTCAAATGAATCTTCAGATGGGAATGATATTGTATTTGTTTCAACAGAACCCAGTGAATATGATACAACTGAATACAAAGCTCATGCTAAATTCCGCAATGACACATGTAGCTGTAAACTATATAGCGTTGCACCATGCAGTGTAAAAATTGACCTGGAATCAGCATTTGAATTCAGAGAACACTGTCACCAATTAACACATGATGAACTTTATATTACAGTTAAGTCTGAGCTATTTGCTCTCCGTAAATCTGGTGATCATACCCAGTTAAAGAAGCACAAGATAAAAGAAAGGGAACGACCGTGTCAAGAGTTTTATTTTTATGGAGTCCGTGTTTGTAGAATGACGTTTTGTTTTATACATGATATCAGCAAGAACAAATTGCAGGCAATTAGTAAGTCGCTGTATACTCATGGACTGATTCCACGAAAACATGGCAATTCTGGGAAATCTCCACATAATGCCTGTCCGTAAATGACAGACAGCATATCAAGACATTTTTGACTAAATATACTAAAGACAATGCTTTGCCTATTCCTGGTAGACTACCAAATTTCAAGTATGAAAAAGTGTTTCTTCTCTCAGATACAACTGCCTTGGACATTTTTGAAAAGTATGATACATGTACGCTGGGTGTTGACATGAAGTTTCGACGAGTAAGTCTTCGTACATTTCAGAGAGTTTGCCATGATTTATGTCCATATGTTACAGTCATGAAACCATTACAGTTTGGTTTATTTTGTTTAACGTCCTATTAACAGCTAAGGTCATTTAAGGACGACCTAGCATGGGTGCGACATGCATGCGTGTGGTGAGTTCGTATGTGTGTTTTGGGAGGCTGCGGTATATTCGTGTTATATTCGTGTTATAATGCCGAAGACACCCGGCAGCACACCCCTACCGGTCACATTATACTGACAACGGGCGAACCAGTCGTTCCACTCCTAATATGCTGAGCGCTAGGCATTGTCAAGGGAGACATCAGGAAGAAAGTTTGTAAGAAAGAAGAGTAAAGATAAGATCCCAAATTCAGTCGCCTCTTACGATCATGCAATGGGGGCAGCAGGTACAATTCTTACGCCCTACCTGCAGGGTAATTTATTATTCATTTACCTATCTTTTTTTAATGATGAAATTCACCAAAGAGTTAAGGAGAAGTAGGATTTTAAAGCAAAATTTCAGCAAAGTTCCCCTTTTCGGGCCCCGCCCCTCTGTTCATAGGGGTCGGACCAGCCTCGAGACGCTCCCAGCCCTACCGAAACGAATAGTCCAAACCTTTAGCCGATTTATATTGCTAACTCACTGGAACATACTGCTGAAGATACCCAGCAGGACAACCCATCCGGGACATTATACTGGCAACGAACGAACCAGTTGTCCCACTCCTATTACACTGAGCAGGGGTAGCAACTATTTTGGTTTGGTTTTACAGCATACTGCCGAAGACACCCAGCAGGAAACTCCACCCAGTCACGTTATACTGACAACGGGCGTGCAAGTCGTCCCTCTCGTAATATGCTGAGCGCTAAGCAGGAGTAGCAACTACCATTTTTAAAGACTCTGGTATGTCTCTGCCAGGGGAAAGAACCTTAAGTCTTCCTCACAGTGCCGAACGCTCAACTAAACGCCAAAAGTGAGGCATTAGGCAGAAGAAAGTTTTTAATAAAGAGAAAATATAAGATCCCATATTTAGTTGCCTCTTTCGATCATGCAATGGGGACAGCAGGTACAATTCTTACGCCCTACCTGCAGGGTAATTTATTATTCATTTACCTATCTTTTTACCTAGCTTTATAAATTAACAGATTGCGACCAAGGTGGAATAGTCAATAAGGCAAACTCCGGCAATCTCCAGCAGCCATTTGTGTTTTACAAGAGAACAAGGCAAATTAAAATCTGCGGGGGATGCAATCAAACATTTTCCAAAGGCAACGTGCCACCAAATAACTGCAGGGCAAGGACGTTTATGATGATTTTTTTTGAAGAAAAAGGCAATTGAGAGTGTGAAAGGTTACCTTACCACCACGTGTGCGCAAGATGCGTACGTGCGAAATGCTATAATGTTCAGTTACATCCGATTTGTTTTGTATTCCGTTTGGAACATAGTTCTAGGACAAATCATTACTTTAAATGTTTTTTTTCCAGTAGTATGTTCACACAACAAATATAATTCCATTAACTTCAATACGTTTCATAAACCTGGCAAGTTATCAGGGAGCAACATGACTTGGATTGTTTAATGAAAATATATAGCACATACCGATCGGGCATCGTTATGTATGGTTTACATGTGCTCATCCTGGTCATCAATTATTCCTGCTTAGCGCTCAGCATACAAGGAGTGGGACGACTGGTTCGCCTGTTGTCAGTATAATGTGACCGGATGGGGTGTGCTGCTGGGTGTCTTCGGCAGTATGCTTCAGTGAGGTAGCACTATAAATCGGCAAAAGTTCCGGCCTATCACAAGAAGACTTAACAGGAACATACCGCAGCCTCCCAAAACACGCATACGCACTTACCACACGCATGCATGTCGCACAAACGGGAGGCCGTCCTTAAATGACCTTAGCTGTTAATAGGACGTAAAACTAAATAAACCAGACCAAACCAAACATCAACTATTCTCCCGCACGCTTGATTATGTAAGTGTAACCTTACATGCAAAATTCTTGAATGACTCGGATGGTCAAAATCGGAGGGTATAAAAGCCGGATCTGTCAGGCAACAGTCACTCTGATTTCGGCACCCCAACTGACAGAAGCGGAGAGAACCCAAGAAAGGGTAGAAGTACTCAAGACGCAACTGTCTCAAATTCAGGGGTATACCTGATTCCCAGGGTGAAGACACCGACCAACTGATTATCGACACCTGTAATAAGTATTTAGGAGGGCTCATGCTCACCCACAGTGACATTAGCCGCTCTCATCGTGTTGGACACCAAATAAGAAACTATCCGAGAGACATCACTGTCAGGTTTATTTCGTACAGAATGCGGGCAGAGGTATATGAAGCGAGATTTGTCCTATTCAAAGATAAAGGTAGGCCTGTTAGTGAAACCCAACTCAACACCTCATCAACCCCATCCACTCCAAGTCCTAATCTATACATCAATGAGGCACTGACTAAACAAAGGAGTCAGGTTTATGCTAAAGCTAGATACTTAAAGTCGCAGAACCTTATATCTGGAACCTGGACCAAAGATGGTCGCATTGTTATTCGTAGTTCAAGTGGAGAAAAATCTCAAGTCACCCGCCTAGATGAACTGTCATCTTATCCTGATCCACCTCCTAAAACGCCTGGATTAGGACAGTGAAGGACTGAATTCCCGGTAACCGTAACACTAACACAGGTGCTCGTGCCAAAGCCAGAGACTCTATCAGTTCTCCGATTCCTCCAAGTAACCGATAGTTATCTCATCATAAACAAGTTATGAGTATATATATTTGACATAAAGATATGTTATAATTATGTCAACCGAAATTGAAGTCTTCTGGTGTGTCTTGTCATTTATATATATATATTTTTTTCTCTATGTACTTTAATATGTTTTTCACATGTACATTATGTAAACCTCCAGTATGCTACAAATATACATTACTAGTTTGAATAATGAATATGTATCTACATGTATTAATGAAAACTACAAAGAGTAATTCTACATTGTGTATAATACACATATATTTCTGATATAACAACTTGATCCACCCCCCCCCCCCCCCCCCCTTGCCAATAACTACAGTATTTATCACCAGTCACTACAATTGGATTAAAGAAGTTGCATGTACATATATGTGCGCTAGCCTTATGCCATATGGATTATCATGCTCTTATTTAATGATTTACTTATTCTATATCTAGCACACATATATGATATGCATGTGTGTGCTCGGAAAAAAAACAACATCTTACCGAGGAACATACATGTACATTTTTCTTGCATGTATATTTAATTCCCATCTATTTAGAATTAGGCATACGTACATTTCCTTCGTCATAACTGTAAATAACCTTGTTTGCTAATTCTATTCTTACGTTCGTACATGTGAACGGCGTCTTTACTCCTAATATTAGATCAACAATATCGGGGTCTTTTTTCTCCATACAATTCTAGTGTTCATTAGTGAAGTAATGACTACAGTTTATAATCAACTTTATGATTTACTTCTCGCTATAACAAGGGGTACACTGGTGCGATTATAAATATATATGTATGTAATTACTGCATCTAAGAAATAATGATAAGACCGGCTGTGACCTTGATGCGTTTGTTTTGCTCATGATCACTCGGCGGCTTGCATTGCCTGGTACGCGGACCTTCTACATCAGAAACTTTGAAGTCCATCCATGTAGATAGTGGATTTTGTACTCACCACGTCTTTCTCTATTGTAATAACTTGTATATTAATGCTTATTACTTGTATATTCTTAGTTATAACGTTAGGGCCCTCGCCTTCTCAACTGTTGTATATATGTTATAATATTTATGCTATTTACAATGTCTGCCCATGGTCAATCCCTTGCTGTATCATATGCCCTACCTACACGACAGAATATCCCATAACTATATGCTTATTTGATCATGGTTAAAACAGTTACACTTGTATGTCGCGTGGAAGGGCAGGTGGGAACATCGGGGTCTATGTATACTCATGGTTAACTAAATTGAATGTGTATTCCCCTTGTAAGGCACATAATATTATGGCTGTGTATTTTTATACAATTTTAAGCACATTAAAAAACCTGTTTATAAACCCTGGTCCTCTACATAACCTAGAAATATCGCACCTTAATATAAGATCATTAAAAAAATAAAAGATATTGTGGAAGCTGAATTAAATGAAAGCGACATTATTTGTCTAACCGAAACACACCTAACTCCAGAGACACCTGATTCTGAACTGATAATACCATGTTACTCTGAAAATATTCATAGACTTGGTAGCAAAACTGGGCCAGGCGGTGGTGTCTTAATTATCATAAAGAAAATATTTTTACTAAAAGAAGACAAGATCTGGAACATTATGAAGTTGAACTGATATGGATGGAAGTTCAAATTGGGTCCCATAAATTTCTTTTAACATGTTTATATAGACCGGAATCGCCAATTAGATCCTGGGACACATTATATTTGATTATTGAAAGAGCTATTGACACTAATTTGGATGTAGTGATTACTGGCGATATTAATGTAAACATGTTTAATATTCAGCCTCTCTCTCATCTTGGTAGACTTATGACAAAATTTAATCTTTCAAATTATATCAATGACCCTACTCGCATTACTCCGACCTCTGCAACTTCAATTAATATTGTCTTCTCGAATAATAGAAACCTAATTAAAAATGCCTCTGTGCTTGCTCCTATAAGTAGTGACCATTCCCTAATCCAGTTCAGTATTTCCTACTCCGTGTTTAAAAGACAAACCTAGAAACAAAAGAAATGAAACCGTAAGTAAGATACGGGAAGCAAAGAAAACATATATTGAAAACTTACAAAAATCACTGAATGACAAAACTATACCTCCCAACAAATGGTGGAAAATTGCACGGAATGTTCTAAATATAAATAACAAATCCACCTCTATCCCCCCACTAGCACACAATAACAATCTTACCCAACATCCATTTGACAAAGCTGAGTGTCTTAATAAATATTTTGTTTCTATATCAACTACCTCACCTGACACTGAACCAGTACCTGAAGTTTCCGGCCTATCACAAGGAGACTTAACACAAACATACCACAGCCTCCCAAAACACACATACGCACGCATCACACGCATACATTTCGCACGCACGGGAGGCCGTCCTTAAATGACCTTAGCTGTTAATAGGACGTTAAACAAAATAAACCAAACCAAACCAAAACCTGAAGTTTCCAATAATCTCCAGCATTCCATAAACAATATCATAATAACTCAGCAGGATGTAAAAGATCAGTTATTCCCTTTGAATGGAAACAAACCATCAGGACCTGATGATATGATCCCCAAAATAATCAAAAACCTTCACCCCTCTATACTCCTTCCTCTCACTCTTTTATTTAATAAAACACCTGAAACAGGTTCAATTCCACTTAACTTGAAAATGGCTAATATCAATGCCATATATAAAGGAAAAGGCTTAATCAATGAAGTGTCAAATTACAGACCCATCTCGGTTACATCATGTTTTAGTAAAATGTTAGAAAAAATTATATTCAAATACCTATACAATTACCTGACTACTTATAGAATTATTACTAAACATTAATCTGGATTTACACCAAAAGATTCTACTGTTAATCAATTATTGTCTATCTACCATACCATTGTTAACTGCCTGGATCAAAATAAAGAAATCAGATTCATTTTCTGTGACATAAGTAAGGCTTTTGACAGGGTTTGGCATGAAGGTCTACTTTATAAATTAGAATCATATGGTATTAAAGGGAATCTCTTAAACTGGTTCAAAAATGTTTTATCTGACAGAAAGCAGAGAGTATTAACTGAAGGTCATGCATCTACATTTGATCCAGTCCTGGCAGGAGTTCCTCAAGGTTCAGTCCTCGGACCATTAATGTTTTTAATTTATATAATGATATTGTTGATTGTGTCACTAACAAAATTAAGCTATTTGCCGATGACACTTCTCTTTCTGGTATAAGTGATAACAACCCCATGGAATTAGCTCAAAACTTATCTGATGATTTAAATAACATTAAAAACTGGGCATCTAAATGGGATATTAAATTTAATCCTGCTAAAACACAATCAGTAATTTTCTCTAGAAAAAATGATAAAAACCATCCTATTATAAAGGGCCTGTTTCCAAAATGGCCCCTTCTCTGATTCAAATTTCCTGTTGGTGGTGCATTGCCCATGTCGTTGTGGTCACAAATCTATAAAGTATAAAGATTTAGGTCACTTGGTTTGTTTTTATGGCTCCTCAAAGTTGTACCTTTCAGAAGTTGTCTAAGTGTTGATAAAATGTGCATGTTATGTGAAATATTAATGAAAATCTAATCAAATGATGGTTACCGTAAAGAATACATTCATGGCATGATTGTGACAAAAAATCCTGTTTCCATCGCGCCATTTGGCTGTTTTATGGAAGAAACAATCTCAAAAATGCCATTTTCGATGATAACATTTTAGACACAAAAACTGTGTTTTTTAGAGAATACACCCTTTTATGGGCGTTGGATGCAAACCAATTTTTATCCTATTAAACAGTACGTAATATGCTATTGATGAGAGGAAAAATCATCAACATGTAAGTGGTGGAACATTTTCAAATCTTGGGTTGAATTAGCCTATGGTTGAATTGCCGATTTTCGACTTTCTTTAGATAATTAACAAAAACACGAGAGTATTTGCTCGGTATGTTGAGAATATGTACAAAAATATGAAAAAAAAGTGAGAGAGAAAAAAATCCAAGATGGCTACTTCACAAGTCCCCGTGGTTGAAGACATTGGCTGACAAATAGACAGAACAACAAACAAAACTAGATTTGATCAAAACACGGGATTTCCAACTAGAAAATGATTGCAGACATGTTCTCGTTCTGACGAACGCTTTTGTACGTTTTACCTACGATTTCTCTTCGTTTTCTCTTCGCTTCCCTTCTTTAACCGATCAATTGACTTTCAACCCTCTCTGTGACCTAGGTCAAATATGTGCATACCTTTTGTAGCCAGTCATTAATGCTTTATATGTGCCAATTATCAAGTCTGTTGGTGTCAGAGTATTGGAGGAAAAACATTTCAAGTGTAATTGTAGGATAATATTTAATTTTGGCAGTTAAATGTTTTCCTGTGTATTTGTTCTGAGATAAAGTTGACGTTTTGACCTGGAAACGTTGCAAACTTCTTCAAAAAACCGTTTTCTTTAATATACAATAAAAATTAACCGTTTGAAAGAGAATTTGAAATTTTCGATTTTTGATCATTTGACCTGTGTGACCTTGAACGAAGGTCAAGGTCATTGAAAAGCAATCAAGTTTGTAGGCATCCGTACATGCTATCACTGTGCCAAATATAATATCTGTGTACGTAAAGATTTTGGAGCAGAGGGTAATTAAGTGCATTTTTGGGGAAATTTGAATTTTGGCGGGAAAACAAACATTTTTCAAAGTGCCATTTCTACGTCACTTTTTATCGCACGACCATAAAACTTGCACCGTTCGTCTTCATTAATCATGCACTTTGCATTGCAGTCAAAAAATTAACTCATTTTGAATTTTGAATTTTTGACCTTGATTTGACCTCGCGCTTAGACCTTGACCTTGACATATTTTCTGATAACATATCGCAGAGAAAAGTGAGCCCCGCCAATGAACTACAAGATGCATTGATTGTTTAAGGAAAAAACGAACGAACAAAGAACCTGATTCAAAAGAATTTTTGTTTAATTTTTGTTTGTTTGATTATTTGACCTTGAATGAAGTTCAAGGTCAGTGAAAAATAACTTCTTTTGTAGCCACTCTTACGTTCTATGGTTGTGCCAAATATCAAGTCTATATGTGTTTAAATGAAGGAGCTGAAAAATTTTTTGGCATTTTTGCTCGATTTTTTAATTTTGGCGGGGAAAACTTTGAAATTTTTTATCCGATGATCAAAAATTTTCAACTTCCGTCTCAGTGCATCATACTCTTTTATTTACGGCGAAGAAAATTCTCAGAACGATTGCGTGGTCGGCAGGCACAAAGAAAGTGAGACAAGTCAGGGTCCCAACAAAGACAAGAAGATACGGATAAATGTACAAGGCCACACGATCAGAAAATTCAAAAGAGGACAACTTGAGATAGAACAGTATTCATGTATTAGGGTGTCCTCAGTGTAAATCTTTATATCGATACTGTTTATTTAGTCGTTATATATCATAAAACTGTCATGAAAATATCCGCTCTGATATTCAATATAAAAGTTTGTATATAATAAGCTATATAATAGGGTTTCAGACAAGGTTGTTACTCATTTCCCCTTTTCTTTCAATTTACAACCACATTCAGGCGGCGATATGAGAACGTTCCACCACATGGAATTAGCTGATTTTTGGTACACATATGAAACAAGTAAAGCTCTATCCGATTTTGTGATGGAAATTTGCATCCAAAACTATATAACGGGAGAAAATTGCAATTTTATGGCATTTTTCTTCATAATTGTGTCTCTGCAAGTGCATTTTCATCCGAGAACATTTTTGTTTTGTTTTATGAATAAACACGATGTTTTGGAAATATTTATCAAAAGAAATTTATACTATGTTGCGAATTACAATTTCGAGATAACCTTCTTTTATTTACGACCTTATGTCTTTGATGCTCAAAATGACAACTTTATAAAAATACATTTTCACTGACATGAAATCTGGGTGTCGGAAAGATGTAAAATTATTCTTCGGAAAAGAAAAAAACTGTAGTTGAGCTAGATAAGAAATTATACGGGGGCAGGCTCCTATGGAGAATTAACATTACTGGAAACAGGCCCTTTCTATGATGAACCAATTACTGAAAATAAAGCACATACACATCTAGGTCTAACTCTAAATGATGATGCCAAATGGAACCAGCATATATCTAATGTTTATGATAAAGCATTTAAAAGGATTAACATATTAAGACTACTGAAAAATAAAATAGATAGGAAATCTTTAAATACTATTTATACTGCCTATATAAGACCAATCATTGAGTATGCAGATGTTGTTTGGGATAACTGTTCAAAAGCCCATAAAACTCTATTAGAATCAATCCAACTGGATGCAGCACGATTAATTACAGGCCTACGAAAAGGTACTTCACATGATAAAACTTTATAATGAACTAGGATGGGAAACATTGAGTAATAGAAGAAATAAACATAAACTTATTTTAATGTACAAGATAATGAATAACGAAACCCCAGATTATTTAAGAGAAATTATAGAACCATATATTCATGATGAAACTCTTGATCGTTATGCTCTTCGTACAAACAGATTATGGGACCCCCCCCCCCCCCCTTTGTGCCGAACAGCGAATTATTTTGAAAGTTTTTTTCCATCTATGTTAAACGAAATGAATAGACTAGCCCCTCAACTCATAAATATCAACTCTACAGCACAGTTCAAAAAATCATTAAACACAATTCAAAAAATCATTAAACACAAACTTGCATAACAAATCTGATACAACTGATGTATTTAAATATCTCGGTAGTCGTTACATAAATATTGTTCTTTGTCAATTACGAAATAAGGCAAGTAATCTTAATTATGATCGTTATAAAGATCATCTAATCGAATCCCCAATGTGTGATTGCAACCAGTCTTTTGTATCAAACTTTATAGTAGTACAGTCAAAGAGACTCTAAAAAATTTTAATTTTTTTTTATTCTTATCTATTTTTACATGAAATTCACATATACTTTGAACCATTTATTCTTCAGTATGAAACATAATATCTTAACCCTAAGATGACCACCATGATACAGCAGGCTATGGGCAGCCGTACTAAATCTTATTTACATCAATTCACTTACAATTATGTTATGTATGTATTATTTTATTTATATATTAAATAGAGGCAACTCCTATTAGTAAAGTTCTCATAAATATTAATCTATCAGATCAAGTTGGTGTAACCCACCCTAATAATATGTATCTATTTGGTGAAATTTTTTGATCCCTAACATTGGATGGCTATTGTGTTACACAAATGGACATTAAGGACTGTATCTGTTGGGGGAATAAATAGAATAAATTCAATTTGACCAAATAGATGC
This sequence comes from Pecten maximus, assembly GCF_902652985.1. NCBI lineage: Eukaryota > Metazoa > Mollusca > Bivalvia > Pectinida > Pectinidae > Pecten > Pecten maximus. The sequence goes on along the minus strand of NC_047024.1, from coordinate 22,138,439 downwards.
ACTCAGCAATCAAAAAATAACATCCAAAATCATTTTAGAGTTTCACCTCATTTTTGTATAACAAACCTTTTTCTTCACATTGAGGAGTTGCCTCCCCTTTTGTTGCACCATTGTTAATCTTAATTATCCCCTCGCGACGAAAGTCGGGGAGGGGATATAGCGTTCCGTTCGTACGTAAGTACGTACGTATGTTCACTTTTTGTCAGCGCTCTTGCGACTTCATTTTTGAACGGATTCTGACCAAACTTCATATATGGGTCCAGCATGGGAATACCTCGAACGAGTTCGTGTTTCAGGGTACCAAGGTCAAGGTCAAGGTCACCGTTACTATTTATAGAAAATCTTTGTCAGCACTCTTGCAACTTCATTTCTGAAGGGATCCTGACCAAACTTCATATATGGGTCCAGCATGAGAATACCTCGAACGAGTTCGTGTTTCAGGGTGCCAAGGTCAAGGTCAGCGTTACTATTTATAGAAAATCTTTGTCAGCGCTCTTGCGACTTCAATTTTGAACGGATCCTGACCAAACTTCATATATGGGTCCAGCAAGGGAATACCTCGAACGAGTTCATGTTTCAGGGTGCCAAGGTCAAGGTTAAGGTCACCGTTACTATTTATAGAAAATCTTTGTCAGCGTTGTTGCGACTTCATTTTTGAATGGATCCTGACCATAATTATAATAACTATCAGGAAATGAAGTTGCTAGTGTGATGCGTAACCAGATACTGTTGAATGCATAACAATATATACCATATTTCTCTGGCAATGAGCCCATGCCTGATAATAAGCCCATCCATGTCTATTGCAGTTCAGTGCAAATGACAACTGATGTTATTTCAATGTCCTGCAATAACCCCACCCCCAATTTTGCGTCAGAGTTCATGTGTTAGCACGCAAGGGGATTTGTATCGTTTGTGATGCCTTGTTCATGTGTGTATGTATGTTTATGTTTGTTTGCCACCTATTATATAAGGAGAGGACTAATATAGGCAATGCCTGCTGTGTAATCCTATTGACAAAATTACATCTTATGTCAATAAAATATGTTGAAATTGAAATTAAAAAGGTAGATAGTTGGAGGAAAGATAGATGTGACCACGGTCTTCTTGATTCGTCAACTAGGTATTTTAACAGAGTGTTTGGCAGAGGCTGATAGCTAAAGGTTAGCGACTACAAGCAGGTAGTCGACGGTCAAGTCAGCGACTACAAGGTACAAACCGTTAACATGTTAGTAATGTAGTCGGCGGGCATGTCAGCGACCATGCTATAAGTAGTGTTCATGGTCAGCAGTAAACACCAGGGGTTAGGAGGCCGATAATAATAAATAGTAAGAGTCAGAGCGTCAGATCATGTTAGATATATATTGCTAGTCACTAACTCCCCGTATAATCAGCGGTCAAACAGACCGGCGACCAGTAACTAGCCGTTGTGAGTGGTACGAGCCGAGTCGATGGTCATAGTCAAGCACTAATTTTAGTACTCCAACAATGTTAGAGGTTCAACACGGCGAGAAACGTTTGACAGGCGCCATGTAACCTCTAACTGCCACAGAAGATTCTTACCTTAATCTATTAATAAGTGATAAATACAAAACTTCATACAATTATATCCATGAATGTATCCTCCAATTAGACATGATATGCGTGTTGTAAAGTTTTGACCCAGTTTGACTTGTGAATCCGACCATATTGATTTTTAAGTATGACCTAGCAGGGTCACTTCCGGTTTATGCAAAAACGGAGTTACAATACAAAATGAAACGGAACGAATGAAGAAACTTGTTACATGGAAATACAAGTCCTTTGTTCAAATTAACATCAGAAAAACAGAATAAAGACAGTGTAATTAAAACTGAAATTAAACATATGTCAAAATGTCTGGGGCCATATGCATAAAAAATTTTGTAGATATATTTTTAAGTATTTTCTTAAATTTTAGATCCCAGATTTTAGATGTAATTATAATTCATAAGTGTGTGTGGTTTTATTTATTTATTTATTGTATTTGGGGGTTGGGGGGATTACACTATTTTAAGAAAATATAATTTAAATATCGGAGATTTTAATAAGGAATATAACAATGAACACTTGTTCGACAAGGAGATAATTTCAAATATGCAGGCAGAACATGTGGGTTTGGTGCAAAAACTGAATTCTTAAGACAACTGAATGATGCAGCATTTACGGTAGAATGGGCCGAAAGAATTATGAAAAAACATAAAAAGAGATGTGGCAGGAAACGTTATATTAAAGAATGCTATCAGTTGCATTTCCATTGTTATTATGATGGATTACACGCAATGTCCGATGTTAAACACCTGTGGTTTGATGACTTAATATTTGAATTCAAAAGAAAAATGAGAAAAAAACATTAGGTATTGTTGAAAATGAAATCTGTACTCTTGTCGTTACGGCTTCGATCAAGTATAGTGTTATTTCCGTTTTATTTTTGATTTCGTATTTTGTATTAACCGAAGCCGCCATATCGTTTCCATGGCCTGAATTTGAACGCACGACGATGCAAGGGACTTTTCATGGATATTTTAATTATTGGAGAAGTGTCATACCATAATTTGTGCATGGATGGGTTAATATGTCATTAATGAGTAAGTAAATTCGTTTATATCTTCATCCTTTAACGTTTTAGACCGTTTCTGACACATTTTGAGTTCCGCGCTGAAATCAGGGCGGAACCTGCTACAAAGAAATATGGCGGAAGAAAGAACAGGTCGCAGATTCGCCAATGCAATCAGGCGGACTAAGACCTCTTATACGTATAGGAGTATAGTTTTAGATGAAGAGAAACAGTATTAAGACCAAGTGTCAGCGGTCAGACAGACCACTGTATATATATAACTTATATTGCAGGGGTCGAAATAACCGCAAGCCCGTCGGCCCGGGGCTATTAAATTTAATGAAGGGCAGATTGGTTATTCGGTGAGCTGGCCCGTCGGGCTTGTTGATATTTGAACATAAGAATTACCCTCACAAATTCAAAAATAAATCTTAACTAACGAAACTTATCGTTCGGAGATGCTTGTTTTGTTCTTCACGTAGGCTTGGCCCTATCGCGTATGTAACAGCATTTTGCATTGGCTTATCGTATCAAAACTCAGGATCGCTGCTGCGTTTGTTCCCGATTGCGGCGCATAGCATTTATTGCAAGCGCGGTAAGGACACCGCTGTCACAACAAAGATGGTGGTGGAAGGTGATAATGTCAATGTCTATCGGTTTATAAATGTTCACGATGGAGTGATTTCTAACCGGTTACAAGCAGCCACCTCCTAAAAAGCTCAAAACATCAGAGGAAAAATTAATCGTTCAACGAAAGTATGAACAAGTTCGTGTCCGCGGCTACCTTCCTAAATGGGAAACTGAATTCCCGTGGCTCAAGTACGCCGAGGGTAAAGGTATGACATGTTGTATTTGTTGTTCCTTCGAAAACAATGGTACTTTCGTAACTGGTTGTAAAACTTACAAAAGGGACACAATTTTGAATCATGAAAGGTCCGAGTCGCACAAACGATATACCGAACGCCACTATGCAAAGCAAAACTTATCCAACACACCAGCAGTGAAGTCACTACAGAAACTGAACGATAAAACACTCAAACAGTTAGTGCAAAAATTCAGAAATGTTCACTTTTTGGGAAGAAAGGGGCGTCCATATACCGACTTTCCATTGTTATGTGCACTCGATGAGGCAAAGGGGTTGGATATGGGCACAAGTTATATATCCGACAAAAATGCTGTGCAATTTTCGAAAAGCATCGCTACTGCTGAACGCCAAAGAATTAAGAGGGAAATGGAGAGGACAAAATTTATCTCAGGGATATCAGATGGAAGTACAGATTGCTCAATTCAGGAATCAGAAATTGTGTATGTGAGATACGCCCATTCTGGAAGGATATATGTTCATTTTTCTCTGATCAAAAACATTCCAAAAGGTGATGCAGCATCCATTGCTAATGTCATCATGGATGGATTGAAGAATCTTGCAGGGGACGGGTATCGAAAGAAGCTTGTGGCTACAGGAACTGATGGGGCCAGCACAATGTTGGGTGTAAAGTCGGGTGCCGTCCAGCGTCTTCGAGAGGTCACTGGAAAACCATGGTTAGTGGGTGTGCATTGTAATGGACACAAATTGGAGCAGGCATCAAATTGTACTCAAAAATAGACCTATTTCTTCTTAACCTTTATTATTTCTATAGAAATAGTAATTTAACAAGGGCCGGTCTGAAAGACTCGTACAAAGTCCTGAACCAGCGTGTATTGCTGCCGACCCGAGTCGGAGGAACAAGATGGATAGGTCATTTGCTAAAGGCGATTGAACACTTCCTAAGAGGCTATGAAGCAATCAGGCAACATCTTCAGGTTTGTTATTCTACTCTAGTAGGGTGGTAAACTGAACTTTACTTTCAAAATCACATCGCAATGCACATTTCTCCTTGTACTCTACTATAGTTATTTAGAAAAGTTACCGATATGTTAACAGAGAAAATATTAAACTGTTCATTCACGAACTGTCGGTATATCCGAAGTTGGAAATATGACATTGTTTTGCAGGATATCTGGAATAATAGGGTTTTTCCTGTGTTTCAGCCAAATTAAATTACAAAATCTACTTTGATTATGCCTTACAATTGGAAATATTGCTAAACTTTGTGTATATAAAAAAAAATGTATGAATCTAATTTTATGTTGTTTGCATTGTTGTAGCTTCAAAACAGAGATCTACCAGTGAGTAGAACTGACAAGGGTAACAAGGCCAAACACTTCTACAGTGTAGCTTCCTCCAGAGACGTGTGGCTGATGATGCACTTTCTTCTTGATGTCCTGTCCATACTTGTAGACATCAGCAAGAAATTCCAGTCCAAATCCGCTACAATCTCTGATGTTATGGATAAGATAAGGTTCGCAGTGAAAAACCTGAACAAACTGAAAACAAGGTACATGCACAAACCTCTATGTGATATAGTAGTTGTAAAAGCTTCATATTAATTCTGCAATTAACTTCCTTATTCACTGCTTAATACCTGCTTATTAATGCTCATCAACAAGTATTTCATCCTTTTCTCCTCTTGCCTGTGTAACTGCTTTGAGCTTTCAATGATCATTATATTCTAACATGCTTCATAAATCATGCACCTTCACTTACTAAAATTTTCAAGCATGCATGTTTGGTGGTGGCTATATGTATGCATTCACGTTTGACTTGTGCAGTGATGGTTCTAACTTGAGAAAGGCCAAAGAAAGTGAACCTTCAGATATGATAGGTAATGATGTGGCGTTCAAGTCAGCTCGAGTGAAGCTCCTAGATGCCCTAGTAGAAGCTCTACAGAGAAGATTTATGGACAATTATGAGATACTAGAGGCTTGCTCAGTGATGAATTTATCTAAATTTCCCACTTCAGATGAAGATTTATCAGGTATAATAGAAATTAAAAGAAAACTAATGTCTTGTTTCACTTTATTAATTTATTGTAGGAAAATGAATTTAATTATGAATTACTTCATAGTTTTAATTTTATAGATAACATCCCTGAATTATTGGATTAACGTGAATATTCCCTTCCATTAATACAATTAAATTTAGTATTTGAAAATTATTAGAATTGTAGATTATGGTGATGCTGATGTTGCCACTTTAGTGGACTACTTTCATGATGGGTTGTGTGATGCAGGTGTTGAGACTAACAAATGTGAAACAGAATGGACTAAACTGAAGGACCAAATATCCAAAAGGTAACACTTCTCATTATTATCATTACATTGAAAAAAAAAATAAACCAAAAGTACAGCAAATTTTCTTTGTTTCTTTTTGTTATCTTTAAGTAAAATTTATTAATATGTCAAAACCATTTTTGTCATACTGTTTTCCTTTCTTTAATCAGGTTTTCTGAACCAAATTCCACAACATGGGAACAGGTGAATGAAAAGTTAGGACAGCTGTGCCCTAACTTCCTTTCTCTTGTTGATCTCATTCTCACTATACCAGCATCTTCAGCTGATGCAGAGAGAGGTTTCAACAGAATGAAGATGACAAAAAGTGATTGGCGAAGCAAAATGTCAGATTGCAACCTGTCTGACCAGTTGATGATCATGCTTGAATCAAGTGACATTAGTACATTTGACCCCATGCCAGCTATTTCCCTGTGGATGAGTGGCGCAACACGTCGACTGCGACAGGAAAAGGAAACGAGTGTGAGTATTCTCAGATTGAATTGCAAATAATTAGTATCATATAGATATTATCATACATACACTAACTTTGAAAGATCAAAAACATAATGTTATTTAAGAAGTACTTCATATTATTTTAAGTAATAATCTTGTGTTTTTATCAACAACTTTGTTTACTCTTTCAGTCTGCAGTAACCAGTGCAGAAGCTGAAAATCCCAAGGAGCCCGAGGTAGTTGACATACCAACATCCACATCAGCATTTAAGGTGATTAACAAAGCTAAAATAGTAAAATACAAACAAAAAATATCTTCATACTCTTGACCTAATTGAAGCACTACCTGACCTGATGTCATTTTAAGTATCAAATTTTGTGTTTTTATTAGCAACTTTGTTTATTCTTTCATCCAGTTTGCAGTAACCAGTGCAGTAGCTGAAAATCCCAAGGAGCCTGAGGTAGTTGACATACCAACATCCATATCAGCATTTAAGATGAATAGCAATTATAAGCTTAAGTACACAAATGTATATATCAATATCTAATCTTTTGCCTTTTATATGGATGATATTTTGCGCATAACCATGGCCTATAAGCAAATAATAACAATGTTGGGAGTTTTCACCAAAAAAAAAAACATTCTTTAAAAAACAACAATTTTAAAAACTCAATTTTCTAGCTCAAAATACTCTAGAATGCACCAGAGAGCATCTACGTTTTTAAATTTTTTCCGGGGGGGGGGGGGGGGACGCCCCCGTACCCCCCAACTTGGCCCGCCTATGGCGGGCCACCTGTCGCTGCGCTCCAGGTCATAGTCACCGGGGCCATTTAAATTACAGAAGGGCCAGTAGATTTTCTCATTGGCAAGCCCTTTGGTCCAGCTGGAATAATTTCTTATTTCTACCCCTGATATTGTATGTGTTGTATGTTCCCGTAAATGTTAAATGCTACCAAATAGTAGCAATATTTGTAAAAATTTGCATCTGTAGACTAGTCACTAACCAGGATCTATTCGAGTTAGTGACGAACCCATTTATAAACGTCACAATAAACCATTTGCATAAGCCGCCATTGCAATTCAGGGGCTATAATCCGAATCGCGGAAGTCACGTGACACCCGACATTCCACCGCGTATCCAATGTAAACAAATCTTGTCGGCAAATTGAATCATGATAACATGTCGATATCACAATTTACTTCACTGAAAGTACCAGAGTTAAAGAATTATCTATCAAGGAGAGGTATATCTGTAACTGCCATTTTAAGGAATAAGCTTGTAAACCTGTGCCAAGCAGTACAAACACTCGATCTACCGGTCGACCCAGACTGTCTATCGTGTAAAGACGACACCACGGTTTTGTTAGATAAAATCAGATCTGCTGGTTGTCCTTTCGACAATCCATTTACAGCACCTGGTTATTCTACAAATGTTTCAGATATACCTGATTTTTCTCTGTACGATCTATTCAACTACCTTGTCAACAGCAAAGCAGATTATGACAAAAAGAAACTCAAAGCATACAAATCTTGTGAAGATTACAGACTCTTTATTGACGGTCACATTGAGGAGCTTTTGTTCAATGAGCTGAAGTCACATCCTGTTTGTTTATTTAAAGCTAAATGTAAACCAACACAGAGAGAAACAACATACCTAAACAAGAAGTATTATGATCTCTGGATTATGATTGATAAGACACATAGTGAGGTCAAGACAGCATACTGTACATGCACAGGAGGGTAAGCTAATGCCAAACACTTTTAGTCTTGTAAAATAAAACAATGAACTTTGATCTCAGGCCTTCTCTCACCTAATTTCAAATTTCTCCTTATCCCTTTTTTGGTTTGGTTTGGTTTGGTTTATTTTGTTTAACGTCCTATTAACAGCTAAGGTCATTTAAGGACGGCCTTCCGTGCGTGCGACATGTATGAGTGTGGTGAGTGCGTATGTGTGTTTTGGGAGGCTGCGGTATGTTCGTGTTAAGTCTCCTTGTGATAGGCCGGAACTTTTGCCGATTTAGAGTGCTACCTCACTGAAGCATACTGCCGAAGACACCCAGCAGCACACCCCACCCGGTCACATTATACTGACAACGAGCCAACCAGTCGGAGTGACTTTTAAGAAATTATTTCCTTTTTTTTTTACTATATTCGGTTTCAGAAATTAAAAAGTTGATCATATTTCAAACAAAAAAAAATCTTTTTTTTTCTTCCAAAATTTTTCCTTTAGTATCCTGTATTGTCAAAATACAATACCGGTACATTAAATATAAGCCCTAATTATCAATTAACATTTATTGCAACGTAAAAACCTTTCATACAGTAGAATCTATACGTATATTTAATACAAATAAATTCATAACAGACTGAATGAAAATTTAAATGCCATTTAAAGAAACATTACGAATAAAGCTTTAAGAACAAGTATAATTAACCGAAACTGACATCTATATAATTTCCAAAAGTGTTAACTTGCATATACAAAGATCCATTCAATATTCCTCCAATGTTACATGTTTACAGGGCAGATGGTGCATGTCGCCATGTTTCTGCTGCATTGTACGAGTTAGAAAACTTTGAGCAGAAATCTGTAACTGATGGTGAAAACACTTGGGCAAAAAGGCCTCACCTGCACGATAATCCTGTACCAGTTAAAAAGCTGAAAGTAGTGAAGGCCAAGTAAGTTTGATTCAAAAAAAATTCATATCCCAGAACTTATATATATATACATGTGGAAATCTGCCAATTCCTAGACTACACACAGGAAAAGAACCACCTTCATTGGATGTCTGGAAAACTGATAAAACTAATATCAATAAATTTTGAAAGTATCATTCTTTTATGTTACATTGTACATGCCGGATCAATTCTGAACAACTTTGTGGTGCAATAATTTACCCTAGTATTTCTCAGGATACACTTGGAAAGTATTTTTGTTTTATTATTTCTTTCTGATAAATATATTTCTGAGATTACAGTAGGCACCAATTTACATTTTTTTTAAACTGTATTGCATAGTATCAAATGTATACAAAACTTGAATCAAATATTTTCTCCTTATATGATAGATACAGCAGTCTGAAACATAATGATGACGTCCCGTCAACTACTTCATATGACCCACGAATCCGCAGTCAGAGGAAAACGATTACGCAGGATCAGATAAAATCTTTCGCACTATCCCTGAAGGAGGTACATAATGTATTTTTTTTAAAAAGCAAAAATCTACTGGTTTTTTCTGTGTCAATATCAAAACCACAAATAAATAGTTTAAACATTTAATTTCCATCAATCAATCGGTAATTTTGAAGTCATGCCTGGCATATTGTTCCAAAGAAAATGTTAGATAAACAAAATTTACCATATAACTACCCGAGTCTCTGACAATGACCGGCTGTTAGAGCCTCCAAGTGATGAAATACATTGTACTATCAATATAATTCTTGACCTGATTATAAATCCTATTGATTCACAGATTTCTCCAAATGCTCAAGCATTAGACTTGCTTCTTATGGATGAACCAGAAGAACAGATTGATAGAAAGGTTGATGAAAAATGTATGAAACTTTCCATAAGACAAAATGTAGTAAGTTATCTGGAACAAGAAGTCAACAAAGACCAAGAAAATTCTTCAGACCTTAGTAGAGACTTCTTGGAAAAAAACCATGATTCACTAACATTGTCACCTGACCAGATAGCATACATTGAACAGACAATTGTTGGTCAAGCTCAAAACAAAACCTGGAATGCTTTACGTTTAGGCATGATTACTGCATCAAATTTTAAAAAAGTTTGTGACACCGTTGACAACAACAGAAATCCACCGTCCTTGGTCAAATCTTTGCTTGGTAAATATGCCATCAATAGCGATAGTAAGAATGATCCAGCATCTCTAGAATGGGGTAAGAAAAATGAAGAAAAGGGTCGTGATCTGTACTTGCGTGCAAACAGAAGGAAACATTTAGGATGCAAAATCACACAAAAGGGGTTAACTGTCTATTCTTGTAAATGTTATATAGGCTGTAGCAGTGATGGTGTTTTCTCCTGTAAATGTAAGAATCCATCTCATGAAGATAAAAATATTGAAATCAAATGTCCTTATTCATTAAGAAATGAAAATCCAAAGATGGCAGCTATACATAAAGGATGTGAACTTATTGATGGGAAATGGGTGGTAGCAGAGAAAAGTGAATATTACCATCAGGTTCAGGCACAAATGGGTATACTAGAGATTTCTTCCACTGATTTAGTGATGTACACTCGCAAAGGCATCCATGTTGCTCAGTGCGAGTTCAATCAAGGCTTCTTTGACAACATGATTTACAAGGTGCAATATTACTTTGAACAACATTTGTTAAATGGTCTGATCTCTGAAATACGAGCCGATACACTGTAAGTACAAATTCAATAGTTGAATCGGAGAAAAAATTCCACATAATAGCAATATTTTCAGTATACATTCAAATAATAATCACTATTTCACAAGTTGGTTGTCCAAATTACACAGTGCTGCACAAACCATCACAACATCATCAATAACATTCTTAAGTTTCAAACTTATGACTCCTTGGAGCAGAGCAAAGTTTTTCAAACGTCCTATAGCCCTCTCGACATGAATTCTTGCATGGGCAATTCTTCTAGTCTTTGTGGTGGCTTTGCTGCAAAGCTGTCTTCCCATGGCAAATGGTGGCATATTCAGAATGGCGCCCCTTAAAGCAAGTTCTCCTCGGATAAGGAAACCCCGATCTGCCATTATGTCATCCCCATACTCAACCGTCTCCAAAAATCCACTCTGCAGGACTATTTTCTTATCTGAAATGCTACCAGTAAATGCCCCAGACACAAAACTAAACGATCCTCTGGGGGTTATACCCATTAACACTTTAAATGTATTATGATGCTTGTATGATGACCAGGTAATCCTTTGAGAGGAAGGCATACTAGGTTTCTGTATGAAAAACTCGGTACAGTCAATAACACACCTTGTCTTGGGAAACCATTTAAAACACTTTGGTAACTTTCTTCTACATTGTTCCCTGGATGGCCAACTCACTAAAAAACTTAGCTCATGCGACATGAGACACATCCATGTGAAGAATATGCGACTCACAGAACTTGGTGAAATGCCGAACTGCTTCCCTAGTGTGGTGTTATCGTAGCCTCTCCTCAGACGAAGCAGAGACATAAGGTATTCTTGCCATAATGACAAAGATCTTGGTCTCCCATAATTGGATACCTAAAATTGAAGAAGTTTCCTATCATTTATTTGGTTCTGAAACTAATCAGTTGTAATCATTTCTTTCCATACACAGTTTTACTTACAAAGAAGTACTCATTATTTTTCTTGCATCGAGTAATTGAAATTTTAGAAAAGTTAAAATGTCACTGAAATAATACATGAGATTCTGCTGAAAACAATTTATTTCCTTTGTAAAATTAATTTTGATTCCAGATTCTTTTAACTGAAGAACCAGCACTACTGTTATATTTGTATATATATACACTGTTTTCACCAGCTTACCTCAGCTTTGTCCTTGTTAGTATCTGCTCCACACCAATAGGACATGTTTTCAGCCTTTCCCCTCAGCCATCCAACACCAATGACAACAATGCAATTGACAACCCTAAAAAAAGCATATTAAAACTCAATGTAAATTAGATTTTTGCCTCCACTGTAATAAAACTCTCTTCAAATTTATGACAACTGCTTATCCCCCTCCCTTTTACAAATCGATTTGTTATTTGACATGTTACCTCCATGTTGTAGAGCTCTGTTTGCTGCATGGTCTCCTTCTAAACACGTGTACCAAATAAAAAACCAGCAAGACAAATGTGTGGCGATAAATTGGCTCACTTTTTTAGGAGTGGCCGCAATTATTTTATTTAATTTTTCATTCTTTTATGTTGATAATGATAATTGAAAAGATTTTGATTATTAATAGTATTTCTTTGAATTCTTTGTATGAATAACACCTTATACAGCAAAGGTGAGCGGAAGATAGATAAGTCCGCTTTACAAAATTACAACATTAGTTAACTCTACAAAGCACCATAACATAATGGCAAAATATCTCACATACAAAACATTTCTCGCATACAAAACATTTCTCACGTACAAAACATTGCTCACATACCAAACATTAAACAGGTAAATCTATCATGTACATGCAATAAAATATGGGAGGGATGGGAGGGTAAGCAGTAGATTTGTGAAATTCGCTGACAAGATTTAGATTCTTCCAAATTAAAATGGCGACCGTCCGAAAATTTTTTCTCAATGCTGGGATGCCTAATTAGAATTGACCAATGAGAGGTGACCTTTGCTCTATGACCCCGGATGTGACGCTTACCATATAAGGGTCACGGGGCGTGGTTTATTGTTATCGAACTATTGGTAATAAAATTCTGCCAGTTAGTGCAAAAACATGTTTGTTTGCTACAAACTATAATTTTTGCCTCCACTGTAATAAAACTCTCTTCAAATTTATGACAACTGCTTATCCCCCTCCCTTTTACAAATCGATTTGTTATTTGACATGTTACCTCCATGTTGTAGAGCTCTGTTTGCTGCATGGTCTCCTTCTAAACACGTGTACCAAATAAAAAACCAGCAAGACAAATGTGTGGCGATAAATTGGCTCACTTTTTTAGGAGTGGCCGCAATTATTTTATTTAATTTTTCATTCTTTTATGTTGATAATGATAATTGAAAAGATTTTGATTATTAATAGTATTTCTTTGAATTCTTTGTATGAATAACACCTTATACAGCAAAGGTGAGCGGAAGATAGATAAGTCCGCCAAAATGACAATATATAAAAGATATATATTGTCATCCGCCACCCGAAACAGCATGGAGAGTAACATGTCTATAATGACATTTTCAATAATAAAACAAAATAAATAAAATCATGTTGTTTGACCAGAAAAATTGTCCAGATTTATTTTGACACAGGGACCCACGCGCCTGTGACTGAACAGGATTAAACATGATATTGTTTCAAAACATTTTCAAAGTATAAAACTAGTAACAAAATAATATGTTTGGCATTAAAATTGTCCCGCTTAATTATTGGCACAGGGACCCACGCGCCTGTGACTAAACTGGATTAAGACTTTATATAGTTTGGTAGACTTAAATTAAACACCGCCTGATATAATGTAAGATAGAATACACAATCATATAACTTTCAGATAGACATAGGGACCCACGCGCCTATGTTACCAAACTGGTATTTATCAAGTAGTGTCTAAGCAAAAGCGATCAAACCTACAAAAATAAACGAGTTACAGTTCTAACACACAAGTGTACTAGGAAAATTTGATGACTCAAAACTTACATGTCATTCTAAATTAACTACGTGTAGGGACCCACGCGCCTACACCTATCAATTTGATTGCCTTAACATATATATAAATGTATATATACATGTATATAAGGAATTGACCTGTCTTAGAATACCACAGGGACCCACGCGCCTGCAGTCTGTAATACATGTATATACTAAAGATCTAACACAAGTTTCATTAGTTTTATTCCAACACCTGCTATGTCCCAAGAGTCAGGTGATTGTAAACTGTATTCATAGGCGTTGCCATTAACGAGGACTGTATAAGGGAACAGATCGAATATATCTTTTAAAAGCATCTGATTTCCACCTTCCCAACAGCCTAATTTGAGCATCGGTCATGCCTCTCTCTGCTGCTAGAGTAGCCCCACCTATTCTGAAAGAGTGTCCTTTATACAGGGAACTATCCAGCTCACAAAATCTGAGACAGCGACGGACTGTTGAGTCAAAGGTATGACGTACAACAGGTTGTTTGTCTTTGTTGATGTACAGAGACCCAGGGCTAGACCCCCGGACAGCTAAATACTCTATCAAAGCATTAACTGGGCATATTCCACAACTTCCCTCAAGACTGGACACTCTGACACTATGAATCTGATTGTCACAATTGTGTTTAAAGTTAGAGAAATTAATTTCTATACTGGATGGATTTCCTTTGTGGTATGCGATATTAATGTCAGAAATTCTGAGAACATTTTTGACAGCCAAAGGTGTGGTGTAAACTAGTTCGCCTATGCGAGCTAAGCCATAAAAGGCTAGTGTAAAAATAGAGCGATACAAATGCTGATCATAGCTGTTGGGACATAAAAAAGATATTGAAGATACTAGCTGATTAAGGATTGGTTCAGTGATGGGAAGACGCGTGTCGTATGTTGGTGTAGTTTTAGATGCACCTTTTAGGAGTTTCTTAACCAGAAACGACTTTGTGGGATCTGAATGACCGGATATATTGTGAATATAAGCTATTGCGGACAAATGTGAAGTAATTGTTGATGGTGATAGACCCTTTTCATGACAATTAGCTACATACAGTGCAACTGTTGCATACGTGAGTGGAAGGCGAGCCTGGGTGTTTAGTGTTGATAGACAAAAACTGTTTAAGTCCGACAAAATTTTGTTATAAGCTCGTTCTGTAGATGGCGCCAGACAAGCGGTCATTAATTTGGTTAATGTAGCAGGTAAAGTTCCTGATCCAATAGTGCCTGCACTGGAGTTGGCTCTGGGGAGGCTGATGGACACAATTTTTTGAACTTCTCTACCTGTAAACGAGACAAGGCGTCGGCTAGCAAGTTGTCATGACCTCTAACATGTACGCATTTAAACAGAATATTGTACTGAAGGCAGGACAAAACTAACTTGCGAATAAGCCGCATAATAAATGGGTCTCGAGCAGATTGTTTATTAATGACCGGAACCAAAGCCTGGTTGTCAGTAAAAAACCAAATGCATTTATTTTTGAGTTGATCACCCCAAGCAAGAATAGCCAACACAATGGGATAGAGTTCTAAAATAGCTATATTAACCCGTTTTTCCTTTACTTTAGGGACCCAAGTTCCACAGAACCACTGGTTTTGGTATAGACCCCCAAAACCTATGAAGGACGAGTCTGTGAAAAAATTGATGTTGTTACTAAACAACCATCTTTCGTCTAAGAAAAACTGAGAACCATTAAAACCCTGTAAAAACTCCTCCCACATAATGAGGTCAGCCTTAGCTGCCATTGTAAGTCGAAGAAGATGAAAGGACTTGTGAACTCCAATGGTTAAATCAATAAGGCGGCGCAAGAACGCACGACCTGGCAATACTACAGTTGTAGCAAATTGTAATGTTCCTATGAGGGACTGTAATTCTTTCAATGTGACCTTTTTGCGTGTTTTAAAGCGAGTGATTAGTTCACTGCATTTAACTAATTTATCTTTAGGGAGCCTAGCTTCCATGTTGACAGAGTCCAAAGTAATGCCTAGGAATGGTAAGACCTGGGCTGGCCCAAAGGTTTTTTCGGGAGCTAATGGAATACCTATGAATGAACACATATCTTGAAAAGAATTAAGTATAGCTTCACATTCTGATTTAGTTCTGGCAATGAAAAGAAAATCGTCTAGAACATGAACCACACCAGGGGACCTGAATTTGGATGCAACGACCCATTCAAGGGCTGTACTAAGCTCTTCAAATATTTTGCAGCTTTCAGATAAACCCATAGGTAAGCACTTGTCAAAATATAATTTTCCTTCCCATTGTAAACCCAACATCTTTCTGTCATCTGGGTGGATAGGTACTATTCTAAAAGCTGACTCGATATCCGTCTTAGCTAAAAAACATCCCTGTCCCAACTGTTTAATTTTTCCTATAGCATCAGCTATGGTGGCATATTGGACAGTTGATGATTCTGGGCTGATTCCATCATTGATTGAAAAGCCTTTTGGGTGACTAAGGTGATGGATCATGCGAAATTTACCAGGTTCTTTCTTAGGGACAACGCCTATGGGACTAGTATGATAATCATTGTATGGTGGGGTAATAAATGGTCCTGCTATACGCCCAGCCTTAAGTTCTTTTTGTAATTTGTCTTTGATAATGTGAGGAAACTCTTTTGCGGATTTTAGGTTCTGACAAGTGGGCTTAAATTCTCCCCCATCATAATGAATGCGAAACCCTTCCTTAAATCCCTGAACAAGATATTGCTTTTTCTCATTATCATAGCCTTCTAACATAACTGCTAGTCTATCGGCGATGATAGGGGTGACGACTTCTGAAGTTACCACGTGTTCTTGGTGAGTATGGTTGATAACGACCTGATGGGGCTTGAAAATTGAATCGTTGGGGACGAAAATTTGGTGTCACACCAAAATGTGAACGTGGGGCTTGGGAAGAGCCATGGCAGGTACCTGGGTGGTGATTACCCTGACATGTGGTACACCCATGAAAATGTTGACATCCCCCTTCTGGACCCGGACACGGTTTTCCTTCTAAAAATTTAAAACAAAAACCCTTGGGGTGTGGAACAGATAAATGCTTTGCTGAGGTCGAACTTTGTCCTACTTTGCGTATAATGGCTTCGTGCCATAGCTCCCATTCGACTCTTTCCCAGCCCTGATCCCCATTTGTGGCCTGTAACCTTCTAAAGGAGCAGTCATAAAACTGCCAATCTGCACCCTTACTTGCTAATTTTCTAATAATTGACATGTATTTAAGGAGACTGGCAAATTTCTCTGGTTTCTTTTCACAGTATATGGTTGCATATATGTGGAAATTATTGGTCCATTGATCCAAGGACAGTGTCTTTGTCCTATGTTTGGGCACCCACTGCACCACAGGAGCCCCAGCAATGTACTTTATTACTTGTTCAAAGCTCTCGTGATCTTTCTTGTCAATCATTGAGATTTCAATGAATTCACCAGCCCAAATTTTGTCCTTAATAGGTTGAGCTACTAGTGCTGGCAGTGGGATTGCTGTAGACCTGAATGGCACATAATCACTGTCATTAGCTGGGGCGACCTGTGACACAGTAGCTGCCACATCTATGGCAGTCCGTAACACTGTATCCTCACCAACGGCTTCGTCCATTTGTGGCATTGAGCCAGAGGCCTGACCGGTTGCAGTTGCTGCTGGCCCTTGCTGTTCAACGGCTGGTGTAGCAGTTGTGTTGTTTGTTATTTGGGGGAAAATCTGCCTACAAGCAGCTTCAACCCCTTGCTGTACGGCCCTCTGTATCAGCTGTTCTACCTCAGCTTCCGGTATGAGTCTGCCCTGTTGTAGATTGACTGGCTGTGGCCCATCAGGAGCAGTCAAATCATCATCATTGGTTGTTGCTGCCAACCGAGGCCGGGAAGGTATTGTGGCATGATTTCGTGCCGCCTTTCTTTTTGGAGGCATGCTTTGTGATTTCTGAAGTGACAGTGTGAGGGACAAATGTAGAATTGATATGTAATTTGGTTACTATTAATCAATAAAATTGATCTTATGACATTGACATTGGTATTGTCACCCCGATAACATACTAAAACACAAGACACCAATACATGTCACAAAACTTTGACACAAATACATGTCATCATTATATAATTACCTTGACACAAATACATGTCAAAACCATAACGACACAAATACATGTCAAAACAACTATGACATAACTACATGTCAAATTTGAACAGCCTGACAGACAGGGAGAACACATCATTTATACCGACTGCCTACAAGTAGGTAGCATTGGCAATAGTGAATACAAAGTAAACACCAATGTGAACCCACGCTGCTGTACAATGCTTAATACATGTTTAAGAATTTTACTGAAGCCAAATGGTGCTATCACAACAATTTTTTTTTTTTTTTTTTTTTTTTTTTTTATAATAAACATGCTATCAACTTCAATATTATTACACTGTATGAATGACTTTTAACAGGAAATAGTATATACATGATAATAACAATACATAAACCCTGTTATATGATATATAATTTAATTAATTATTAAAAACAACAATTAACAGTTAACTTTGGTAATATAGGTCAATGGTATGCCATGGTCTATAATGTCAGTTGATGTGATAAGGGGAGTAACTCTATTAAAACGTCCCGATAATTCATAGCTAAAATTAGCATTGCGGGGCACTGTCACATCCTTTCAGTCCAAATAAAACAGCACCTCGTACCGATTTAAAATAAGGCTGTTGACGTCGGAAATGAACACCGTCACTGTCATACAACTTGGACAAGTCTTTCATGCGATCATGACGCCAAAATTTGCAAAACACGCTGCCCGAAAGGGTAGCATGGAGTCTGTCATTCATTTCTCTCACACGCTGATTATACGTAGTCACGTCGACATCACCTTTGTGGGCACGAGTTCTCTGTCGAGAAAAGAGACCCAACACAACTACATAACGCACAAAAGGGGCAGCAAACAATTGTTCTAACAGCAGAGTCAGATTTTTCATAACAACGTCAGGGTTCTGCTCCGGACCACTAATGTCATTCCCAGCTATCTGAAGGCAAATCACATCTGGGCGATAAAAATAAACGTCATCTAAATGTCGACGAAGCCTGTCAATGGTGCCACCCGAGTAACCAACAAGCTGAATAGAGTGCGAGTCTGAACGAAAACCTAAATTGTTATGGTCTGGTTGGTCATCACAGAACTGACCCAGTCGTCGAACGAGACTATGCCCCCACACTAAAACAGTCTTGCGTGACATTGTCGTAATAGAATTGCGTTACTTACAATAACGGTAGATATATTGGAAAAAACAAGTACTCTCCTGGTATGATTGATATTCCGATTGTCCTCCGATCGAAGTTTGTTTCAAAACATATAGGCCGCCATGATTGTTTTGTTTCTGGATCGTTGATTCCAACGCCTGGGAAGCTTCCAAGGTACAAAACCTTTCACTAAAAACGTCTCGTAATACCTCGAATTGAGCACAGAACTGCAGTTATCACCATACACAATAAAAAAGCAAGTCTGTAAGCAGTAGATTTGTGAAATTCGCTGACAAGATTTAGATTCTTCCAAATTAAAATGGCGACCGTCCGAAAAATTTTTCTCAATGCTGGGATGCCTAATTAGAATTGACCAATGAGAGGTGACCTTTGCTCTATGACCCCGGATGTGACGCTTACCATATAAGGGTCACGGGGCGTGGTTTATTGTTATCGAACTATTGGTAATAAAATTCTGCCAGTTAGTGCAAAAACATGTTTGTTTGCTACAAACTAAGATATTGTTTGTTTGGAAACTAAAGGTAAACACTTAATTAAATGATTATAAGGACATGTACATGTTCGAAGACACATGCACTTCCGAATACATATGTACAATGTAGCTACATTTAGACATAAAATATTATAAGGTAATTTTTATTTTATCAAGATAAATTTCACTCAACAGTACTTGGTTAACTTGCGTCATTTAATTTATATGCATACTTTAATCTATTCATATATAATCTTAAGATATTTAAAATTTCTTACCCCTACTACTGGATGGATAACTCAATGAATGGTATATATAGTTTAGCATTGACAATGACTAATGTAACAATTATGAGTCATAGCATGATGTTATATTGGATATAGTATCATTTTTTTTAACTTTGTTGATGTGAATGCAACTTCTCTTAATTTAGGTAATGTCATTGGAATCACAGATAAAGAGTCACTATATAGGTTAATTGGCTCTTGTTCGCACCAGGAGTATAGAAAAAAGTACACTTTCATATGTACCATGCATTAACATACTACATGATGTTTCACTTTGTACCTGTGTAAAATTTACAAGAATCGTCATCCTTTGTAATATCAGAAACTGTAAGATGCCGCCGCATTTGATTTTCATTCTGTAGTTGATGGTCGTCATAATTCTTCAAACTGTCAAGAGTTAGCTCAGTCTGTGTTCCAAACTCTCTGGTGGAAACAAACACTGTTTGTGTTCCTCTGTCTCCTTGAACACTAGGAGGAGTTGTGTAGTCATGGTCACCTGTAACATAGAGAATGGAAATTATGTTTAAGACACTTAATCAGTTTATTTAGATTTTAACAGGTAATGTTATAGCTGGCCGCAATTAGATTAGCATTGCTAGTACCTGGTATAAGAAGTATATTTCATGTAGATCTGATGGCCTTGCTGATATAAGAATGAAACTGCTAAGAATCAGCTGAATAATCATAGAATCTAAGTTTTTTTTTAAATATTCTAAACACTTACTGAAGATGCTGGATAATTCATTGTGGTCTTGCTGCTGAACCGATTGGGTGCTGTTGTCATTGTGACCTGCAACATTTGAATTTTTTATATTATCAAATTTTAGACCTATCGCATTATTGATTCATGAAAAATGTTACATTATTGTTTTTTTATGAATACAAGGTATGAAGAGATATAGCATTTATTTTCTAAGATGCATTAAAATGATCCATATACCTCTTATTTGATATTTGTTGTAATTTGTGAACATCATATTGTATAGTGCCTCAACTTGTTCAGGAATTCCCTCAAGATGTACATATGTATATCTAAGTACATTATGTCTACTTGTATATTTTTTTTCCATTAAGGGTTGCTATAAAAACAACAGCTTATTTTAATCAGCATGATCAGTTTGCTATAATAAAATCTGAAACATATTCACACTTCTAACTGA
Source organism: Pecten maximus (assembly GCF_902652985.1). Taxonomy (NCBI): domain Eukaryota; kingdom Metazoa; phylum Mollusca; class Bivalvia; order Pectinida; family Pectinidae; genus Pecten; species Pecten maximus. The sequence continues at coordinate 22,117,772 of NC_047024.1, read as the reverse complement.
AATTATGTACTGATACAAAATGGACAATATATTGTAATATCAGCTTAGATGCATGTATATGCATACTGTACATATGTATGTGAGTCACAGTTGTCCGATTTTAGGATTTTCAGAAATATACAAATTTTTAAAAATGTATGACAAATCCAATATTTATACGAAATGTAAAACCCCACACGTGTACATGACTACGATTTTTATGACGTTTAGAAAGTGTATAAATAATGGGTTTTTTTCAGTGTTATGATTATTAACTATTGCCACTGAAAATCCCGAAACTGAGCCCCGCCCCCGCTGACATAAATCGTAAATACATTGTATGTGAACGCTGCATGATATAACAGTAACAACCTTACCTTTCTTTATGACGGGCACTGGTAAGACTATGGGTCTGGGGTTAGGCCTAGGCTTTTTCTGTGCTCTTTTTAAATCAATGGCTGTGCCAGATGCAGGCAAAGGATTTGGAGAGTCTGTTGTCGGACCGTTTCCTCCGATGAAATGTTTGCTGCATATGTACGTATGTTTGTTGACATTGGTTACCCCCCAATCTTTACGTCCACACAATGACACCCATAGCTTACATTTGTCTGATTGCGTTTTTGGTTAAGGGAATGGTATAAAAAAAAAACACGCCCTGCATATGATCTCTATCCTTGTATCGGTCGTCATTCCGACAATTACCCCAACAGCAGTGCTTTACCATGTTGATGTCCTATATGTCGGGCATAACCGGAAGTACTGTTTTGTCGGGTGTTCCCCACATCATTGCAAAAAAGCCGCTTATGTAATTGAGAAATGCAAATCATCTATTGTCCATTTGATCATTTTTTATGTTAATTCGTACATCTTAAAATGGTTCCTGCTTCTCATCGATTTCTGTACCTTGATTGTGTTCGAAAATCTCTCACATTCCTTGATACCTTTTAACACCATATGTGCTTGGATGTTACGTTGGACGGATTTGTATTGTTTCTCCCCGCGTTGACACGAGTTTTTGTACCGATCTTTGCCCCTTTGCATGGTCGTAAGAGGCGACTGAATTTGGTATATCATCTTTTCTTTCTGAACATATTTCAGTTTTTTCTTCCTAATGTCTCTCTTGACAATGCCTCACTTTTGGTCTTTAGTGGAACGTTCGCCCCTTTGAGGAAGGCTTGGGTTCTGTCACCTGGCCGTGACATACCAGTCTTTAAAAGTGGTAGTTGCTTCTCCTGCTTAGTGCTCACGAATATTTGGAGTGGGACGACTGGTTCGCCCGTTGTCTGTATAATGTGACCGGGTAGTGTCTTCGGCAGTATGCTTCAGCGATGTAGCACTATAAAATTGGCAAAGGTTCCGGCCTATCAGGACTGCCCTGCAGGTAGGGCGTAAGAATGGTACCTGCTTCCCGACACCCAAAGTCACTAATAAGAAGCAACACGGTGTTCTATAAAAAAATCTTAAATTATATACAGGAACCGTAATGATAACCGGTATTAAAATCAAGTTAAATCGGTTGTGTAATCAGCACACTCAGTTATATGCACTTTATTGAGTTGTTTAGGCAGCAATGCTTATTTTAATCTCCACAAACGATACATACGTTACTGACGCCAGTCAAAGGTTTTTTGATTTATATCATTGTCGAGAATTTCCCTTTTTGTTGGCAGCATGCATACTACTTTTATTTTATAGAGGTCTATGTCGTACTTCAAAAACGGACATCAAACTGTGACAGTTTGCTTAGTTTCCTGTATATCACTATAAAAAACGTGTGACCCCAGCATGGGAGATACATACGTTACTCTTAATAACCGATCTTCAAAATTCAAAGTAATACACAACAAACAGTTCCAAATGACAGTCAAAATATGCTTCTTAGCTTTTATAAACATATAAAAGCGGAAATGATATCTATACTTTATACCAAATGTGGTTCTATAATATGTTTTCACACGAGGGTAAAGGTCTGAAAACGCAATGATACCTACGTTACGTATGGAATAGTTTAATGGCATTACGGGACACTTAATGAAATAATCTGCATCATAGACATTGATGAAAGACCTTCTGTTTTCAAGGTTATATATTATATCCCTGTGCAATCTCATAGATGTTCTTGATCATTAAGATACCAGAAGATACCTATGTGACCGATACATACGTTACCAACTACACGAACAAAAGTTCGAAACTAATGGAATTACTCTTTAAATGCTAACTCTGTGTAACACAAGGTGTTTGCAGTCCGCCATTATTTCAAATGGAAGCGTCCTGTCATTTTATCGCAGTGTAAACGTGTTACAGACAGGCCAGGTCGGAAGGTAAGTTTTCTGAAAGCTTGGTTCTATTTTGTTTGATTACAGATATCATGAAAATAATACATTAGTCTTAAACTTTGTTTATAAGGCCTGGTAATAATGTCTTATGGTTTCATTCATTTGAGAAATCGTGCCAACACAAATGATACATACGTTACTACCGGTAACGTATGTATCAATAGCTTAACAGATTACATTTCAGTAACTTTACCAAGTTTGTACGCATAATATTGGGTGATTTGCCAGTGGCGGTATCAATCAAAGTAGACGTTAAAAGAAATATATACTTTTTTCATTAATTCATGGTACATTTAAGTGTGTTTAGAGGCAACACAGGTTTGAAATTTGCAATTTCGTAGTACACTGCTGTTATATCCCGATTGTTATATCCTACTTAGTTTTTGATACAGCTCTAGATATACCTGTATAATGGAGCGTATAATGCCCCAATATTGACATCTAAGTCAAGAAATTACTGTACTATGTTTTATCATATAAACCATATATTAAAGGTAACGTATGTATCGATACTTACGTTACATTTTGTTTTACAGGCTGAAGATGGCAAAATCAAGAAGTGAATCCAGAAAGCGTATAGAGAACGCCAAAAAGCGAAAGGTGAAGACTTTCTGAGAAAGGAAAGATTACGACAACGCACGTATTCGCACCGGCTATTGATTTAAATGAAAGGAAACGTAAAGAAAGAAACAAGAAGAACAAAATGAGGAATCGACTGTCAAGACTTCGGAAAAAAACGCAGAACGAACGGGAAGAATCAGTCATAGAAAATACGAGTGGCTATGAAAGTTTTCAAGAGGTGAATCATGACGAACAACATGCACCAGGACCGTCACGTCTCTTCGTTAAACTACCATCAACAAACAACAAAAACAAAGCAAAGGGAGTGAAAAAGCGAAGAAAACTAGCTCTATCATCTGCTTATAGTAAGATAAAGAAGATGAAATCAGATAACGAAAACTTGAGAAAAACCTTGAAAGTTCGAAACAGGAAAATACAAAGAATGCAGAGGAAAGCTACATGTATATCTAAGCAACTGCCGAGAATTGATATTACACCAAGAAAGCAAACAGATGAGGAAGTACAAAAACTACACTTGACACCAAAAAGGCAACGACACGTCAGAAAAAAACTTTTGACACTAAATACGCTTACAACAGAAATCAATGAAGCAAGAAAAATAACTTCGACTAAGAAACGTGAAAGCCTTTCAACAATGGTGTCGGGGAGAATAGCGAGAAGGTACCGTTGCGTAAGCAGCATTCACAAAGCTACTGGATTATCAAGAAGATCATTATCGAAGATAATAAACAAAGATGTTGCTAGCGTAACAAAGAAAGTCGAAATTCGTTCTAGTTTGGCCAAAAAACTGGAGAAATCAATACACAACTTTTTTGATCGAGATGACAACAGTAGAGCTCAACCAGGGAAAGCAGACGCTAAGAAGGTAGGACAAAACGACAAAAGACAAACACGGGTGCTAACAGACTATATGAGGAATTTGCATGAGAAGTACTTGTCAGAGCACCAAGACGTAAAAGTATCCCTGTCCACATTCCAAAGACTACGACCAAAACATATACTGTTAACTTCGATGATATCCAGAAATAGCTGTCAATGTATTCATCATCAGAATATGGCTTTAAAAGTACAGTCTATCAGGAAAGCAGGCATAAAGATAGGATCAAACCCCGAACACTTGATTGATAATGGAATCGATATGAAGGACCTTCTCAAAGATTTACCAGATACTGTGACATTCAAAGTATGGAAGAAAGTAGAAATAGAACCCGGAAAGATGAAGATGAAAGTGGTTGACCAAGATTGTACAGCAGAAACTTTTAGAACAGATATAGAAAGACAGCTACAAGCATTCACAGAACACGTGAAGAGAGTGAAAGAACAATATCAACAGGTACGAACACTAAAAGAAAATTTGACAGACAGTGAGATGATACTCCAGATGGACTTTGCGGAAAATTACAGTTGCCGGTCTCTTGACGAAGTACAGACGGCTTATTGGAATCAGTCAATGGTGACACTTCATCCTATTGTAGCTTACTACAAAGACGCAGACGAACTAAAACATCAGAGCTTTGTAGTTGTGAGCGATGAGATGTCGCACTCCGCCAGTACTATTTGTGCTTTTTTAGACAAAGTTATGCCACAACTCAAGCTGATCAAACCTACACTGACAAAGGTTCACTACTGGACTGACTCCCCTTCTAGCCAATACCGGAATCGCTACATGTTCTTCACTGTCGCAAACCATAAGGAACTGTATGGCGTTGAAGCTATCTGGAACTATTTTGAGGTGGGTCATGGGAAGGGCCCCTGTGATGGCTTAGGGGGAACTGTAAAGAGAATGGCAGACGAAGCAATAAAACAGGGCCGTGTTGCGATACAAGATGCTGTGGAGTTTTATAAGTGGACAGAACAGTCAAATATGAAAGGTGTAACGTTCATGTTTGTTCCAAAAACTGAAACGAAATCCAAACAGGAATGCATCAGCAGAATTAAGGCAAAACCATTCAGGGGTACAATGAAATGGCATGCGATTGCCATGACAGCAGACAGGCATATGCTAATGGCAAGAGAAACTTCATGCTATTGTGACGGATGTCTTCAGGGCCTCTTCTGCAATACATGGCAAAGGCAGTCTTTTGAGTACCGTGTTGAAGAAGAAATGGAGGTTGAAAATTCTGAACAGAGAAATGAGGTTATTGGTCCATCAGTGCCATCACCGGACACAATTACCAATACTTCCAGTAGAGAAGATGTCAGTGTTGTCCCAAACGTAATAAGTTTGGAAATTGACAATTATATTGCGGCCGAGTACGACGGGGACTGGTACGTTGGTCAGATTGTTGCCATAGATAATGACGACAATGAAGTCGAGGTAAATTTCATGACACGAGCAAAATCGCTCTTCAAATGGCCACAGAAACAGGATCGTATCTGGATCAGTAAGTGTAATGTCTTGTGTAAAATCATGCCGCCCCTTGCATCTGGGAAATCGAAGAGACTATTTAAGCTTTCGAAAGACGACCAAGACAAAATCGACACGCTGTATGGTTGCTAAAGTGATATGAAATGCAAGCGATACCTACGTTACAATGTACTAATTGTGACCAGTTTTGATAATTATTGGACTTAAGGAGTGGTTTTTTATTAAATCCTCACCTCTCCGAGTAGACTATGTAAGCTTTCGAAAGTTGACAGAGAAAAAATCGACACGCTCTGTGATTGCTAAGTTGGTATGTTATGTAAGGGATACATACGTTGCAATTTACTAATTTGACTCATTTTACTCATTACTGGACTTCAGGAGTGGTTTTCAATTAAATCTCACCCATTCTTCGCGATTTGTTAAAAGTAAGCTGTTAAGAGTTGTTTTGATTATGTTTATTTGATTTTTCTATTGTTGGTTACTTTGCGATACCTACGTTACATTTTACCTCAATTAGAAACAAGATATAAACTACCAATGTGTACACGAAAAAAGAGAGTGAAAGTGTTACTTGATATCTTTTTGCTATATACCTTAAGTTTAGACTACGGAAGGGGTCTGAAATTGATGTTTATGCGTTTAATTTTGAAGAGTATTATTGAAGTTTTAATAAATAATGTTTTGTGACAAAATTGTATATTGGCTTCATATTTCAATCAAAATATTTGTCCTCTCAACCGGTGAAATCATGCAACAGTGCTACTTTGCAATATAATGTAAAATATGTAGTTTCGAACAATACATTTAAAAGTCCAAATAATCACATATATACTGCATTAAAATATAATTGATAAGACGACTTCATCAAATCACGTATGTATCAGTTCGTATATTTGACACTATGGGCACACTTTTTAAATTCTGCATAACTTTTTAATAGAGAGAGTGGTGTGAAAAATAGTTTGGTTTCAAATCGAAGAGATGTCGCACATTCATACCGTAACAACAAAAACCCTATACCAAGAACTCGAAAAATTATTTTTCTTAGTGTGCATTTGGTACTTATTACTGAATTTGGGTGCCCCCATTGCATGATCGTAAGAGGCGACTAAATTTGGGATCTTATCTTTTCTCTTCTTTCTGAACAACTTTCCTCTTCCTAATGTCTCCCTTGAAAATTCCTCACTTTTGGCCTTTAGTTGAGAGTTCGCCGCTGTGAGGAAGCCCAGTGGGCATACAACCACAGGCATCTGAAGTTCTGACAGTAAACTGAGATATAATACCATAGAAAAATACGAGTATCTACTATAAAAAAAGAACAGGTATGCAACGCCTCCGATGTCAACAATCACTTAAATCTCTGCAAACGGGAAAAATATACGATTTACAATATAATTATTGGTATACACAGATGCCGCTAACATTATTTAACACTCGACAAGCATAAACCATTACTGACTGCGTTTAATAAGTTCTATTTCAGCTAAAAACTTTCTGAGATGGTCTGTCACGTCAACCATGTCGTGAAAATGGCGGACATTGTTATGCAGGTCCGCAGTGAATATCGAGGTAATACTTTTTAATTCATGATATTGACAATAAAAAAAGAACTCTAGAAACACATGGATTCTTTCAATTTATATTTATATTCTGTGTCGTTGAAACATTTTTAATACTTCTGGTGTAACATGTTTCTCAGTTTTTAAAACGTTTGAAAATAAAGGGCAGGTAACTCTTATTTTTTCATGAATTAAAAAGTATTACCTCGATATTCACTGCGGACCTGCATAACAATATCCGCCATTTTCACGACATTGTTGACGTGACAGACCATCTCAGAAAGTTTTTAGCTGAAATAGAACTTATTAAACGCAGTGAGTAATGGTTTATGCTTGTCGAGTGTTAAATAATGTTAGCGGCATCTGTGTATACCAATAATTATATTGTAAATCGTATATTTTTCCCGTTTGCAGAGATTTAAGTGATTGTTGACATCGGAGGCGTTGCATACCTGTTCTTTTTTTATAGTAGATACTCGTATTTTTTCTATGGTATTATATCTCAGTTTACTGTCAGAACTTCAGACGCCTGTGATACAACGTTGATTCAACGTTGAAATAAAGTTGAATTATGGTTGTGAGGTTGATCAACATTAAATCAACGTTGTTTCACGTTGCCCATTTTAACGCTGATGAATAGTTGAAATCTTACGTTGTTTCAACGTTGAAGAAATTCCACCAACTTCTTATAATTAACGGTTGTAGCCTACGGTTAGTCATTGATTTGCTTTTCAAATTAGATCTAATTATCTTATGTGGTTGTAACTATGTTATGTTTGTTTAACACACTTTTTATGAGATTTACATGATGAGGAAATAAATAAAAAATAACAGTACTCATCTTGTTGTTAAGAAACATTTTGATTTTTTATTCAGTTAAAATATTCCGCCTTCCACTCAGTAGAAAAAAATCGGCCAAGTAGTTTTTGAATGGCGGTCTGTCAAAGATTCGGAAAACCTGCCTTTTATTTTCCGATTTCCAATTTTAACCTGAAACTAATAAAATGCCAAGTTTAAGAACCCGTGATTTGAAAAAAGAAACATTTTCTGATATAAATATTGCTTAAACTATCTATATGTTTTATGTTTAAAAGGAAAAAATCATCTTTTGAGTGGTGAAATTCATAGTTTTTTGTTTTTTAACATCGAAAATTGCCATTTTGTTCTATTTTTAAATAGCTTGGGCAATGGCACCGCAAGGCATAACTAGGAAAACATTAGGGTGTCTAATGAAATTACATGTTGTTTGAAAACTAATCAACATATCTGAATGAAATTTGGTGACAACATAGCTGGATAAGTGTTGATTGAAATTTAGGACAAATTAAGGTCAAATCTTGTCTATTTTTAGAAAAGCAGCCATTTTATTTTTCAAAATGGTCGCCAAAAGAGTACTTGATGACAGAAATGGCAATGTAGATTGATTTTATCTCAAACAATATCAAATATATCTGAATGAAATGTGGTGACAAAACTGCAGGATAAGTGTTTATTTAAAATTTGGACAAAGTAAAGTCCAATCTTGTCTATTTTTAGAATGGTAGCCATTTTATTTTTCAAAATGGCCACCAAACGAGTAATTGATGACAGAAATGGCAATGTAGATTGATTTTATCTCAAACAATATCAAATATATCTGAATGAAATGTGGTGACAAAACTGCAGGATAAGTGTTTATTTAAAATTTGGACAAAGTAAGGTCCAATCTTGTCTATTTTTAGAATGGTAGCCATTTTATTTTTTCAAAATGGCCGCCAAAAGGGTAATTGATGACAGAAATGGCAATGTAGATTGTTTTTATCTCAAACAATATCAAATATATCTGAATGAAATGTGACAAAACTGCAGGATAAGTGTTAATTTAAAATTTGGACAAAGTAAAGTCCAATCTTGTCTATTTTTAGAATGGTAGCCATTTTATTTTTCAAAATGGCTGCCTTTAGTTATTCTTTGTCAGTAAATTGATAGTTACTCCGACAATTACACAGATATCCGAGTGAAATCTGAAGAAAATATACCTGTTAAAATGTGGACTAAAGTCCAAACAATTCTGCTTTATTAATGTTTCATTTCAATTTTTATTTTCAAAATGTCCAAACTTAACAGAGTAGTGATGGTAACTTCAGAACTCTGCAAGATATCCGAGGGAACCTAAATTGCATGATCTCAAATGGAATGATATATTTGCTCACATTTGAATAAAGGAAAAGAAGAACTTATGATATAGTGACATATTTATTTTCCAAATCATATGTTTACATACAATGTGTTCTGTAAAGGCAACATTTATACATATGAAAATAGAAACTAAGAAGATATTGTTACATTGGAAACCTCTATATATAGTACATCCATGATATTTGATTTGTCGAAGATTACCAATAATTATTAGCAATAATTAACTATAAGGTTTATATATTAATGTGAATTCATGTATAAATGACCTCAGGGCCTATAGGACAACTTATCTGAATGCATCTTGATAAAACTAGAGGATAAAACCATTCGGGCACCTTGTCTGATATTTACTTATATATAAACCTTATTCAATTGGTTAGCTTGTAATGGAATATCAATAATGATAATTCTATGCTTTGTACTAATTATAAATATTGCTTAGAATGCATATAGATACAATGTCATTTAACATGTATATGAATAGTCCTTAGAAATAACTATTTCTGTAATTTTCAAATTGGTGTATAATAATATCTAAAGATGGTACGCCCCCATGAATCCTTTGGGATGATGTCTATTCCAGCATGAAAAACAAATATATTTTCAATATCCGACACATCTTCTTTAGATGGCCATTTAAAAGTGTCACAGTTTTTGTTACAAGGATGTAAAAATTTCACACATGCTTCAGTAGCATCAACATTTAAAATGTTAACAACTTCCCCTGGATACCAGCTGTCACAATAAGCCACTGCAACAACTTTGCCTAAAGTAAACTTGAATTGGGATGAATTGAAGTCAGGACACAGTCACAGGGTCCCCAGTTTCTGATTCCAGTTCACTGTCGCTCTCCGATTCTAAATGTAAATATAAAATTTTGTCGCATCGTTGTCGTTTGTCTTCTAGTTCTGTCAGAAGTTTCCATATTTTTGTCAATGTCAATGTCACTTGTCTTTTTTCGTTTGGTGTTCTTTGGTGGCTTGTCATTTACATTTTGAAGTTTATTTTTCAATTCATCTACCTTTTTTAAAATTGACACCTTGTGCTCTGTCATGAACTGGTCTCTTTCTGCTTTGCTTTTAATTCGAAAAATTACAGAATCCACAGCAGTAGTATTTGCAGTTAAATTAGTGTCGTTGCCATCAATCAGTTGTCGTAAATTGTCAAAAAGTTCTTTTACTGTGAATTCTCTACCATAAGATGAAAACTGAAGTAATGTTTTGTCACTTGGATTATCTTTTAAAACTAATTTCCTGTATTTAATTTGGCATTTTAAGCAATCTGATTGCTCTGAAAAACTATTTATTGAAAGCTGATTTCATTTCTGCAACAGATGCCCAAACCCCACCATACTTCTTGATCTCTGTGCTTATTTTCAAAAGTTCTTCTGTCCTTTTTTTCTGCATTTAAAATATTTTGTTTTCTTTCCAAAAGCAACTGAGCATGTCTATTCTTAATGTCGATCTTTCTTGCGCGATAGTCAGCCAACATACCTGGGGCACATTTTTGGGCATGACTGATAATTTTTTTTTTGCAACATCCATTTCATCTAACCACTGTAAAGTTTTATTGTTAGTAAAGAGAATCATACCTTCATGGGCTATAGTGTTGGCATTGGGTTTTTCCCTTTGCAAGCGGTCCAAGTTTGCGATATCTCTTTCAGATATGATGTTTGTATTTGACACAGATGTAGATTGGGATTTCAAACTTTCAAATTGTTGACTACTTTGACTGCTGGAATGAAATTTACCTCCAGGCAGGTTATCAGATAGTTGCCGATTGATGATTATCAAAAAGTTAGTACATAAGATTTGAAGAGCCTCTTTTGTCAATACATCTATCTCTTCATTACCTATATGAAATAAAGTGTACTCTGGATAAATGGCATCGCCAAGAAGAAGTTCTGTAAAATCAAGCGAAAACGTTTCAAAATGTCCGAGGACAGTTGACCAAACTTGGTTCAAGTCTAAGATATGTTTGGCATCTTCAATTTGTCGCCACAATGGGCCAGTGAAAAGTTTATCTACAATACCAAGGGTTCTACACACTGCCAGAAACACATCATTTGAAATGTACTTGGATATACAGGTGACCAGTCTGTTTTGATTATCATTAAAACAGGAATCAATACACTCTTCTATGTGACTATGATGAAAGTAAACTGCTGCTGCCATTGCAAATAATACATTGATGCGGTGCCCATGGAAAGATGTCATATGTAGAGTAGAAGGTGAATCTAAATTTTCCAAAAATGACTTATAAAGAGTCCTTTCCTACATCAGAGACTAAAACAGATTGCTCCCGTTGCTTTAATGCAGACTCAGCTTGACTTCCAAGATTAACCAACACATGAAGGTTACATTTAAAATGATTGATTTTGTTTTTACAACATCTGGAAATGTATCAAAATTGTCAATATGTTTTTAATTTTACTTAGTACTTCTGCAGTTTTTCTGTCCACATTTTCTTTGTGAGATAAGAAATGTCGTCAAAAATGTCTTTTATCATTGAAAAAAAGTCTGCTGTTCCACTTACAATTTCATTTAAACCCACAGTATATTGGCCAGAGTCAGTACTTAATTGCAAGCCACCAAACTCTCTACCAGATCGTTTGGTGCCATCAGTGTGGAGAGTACAATGTGAAGATGACAAACCTGATTCTTCTGCTTGGATTTGCGCTAAAGCCTTGGCTTCGATTAGCATCAATACGGATTACATTTTCAATATTGCGGACACCAACATACATAGATAATAAAGTGGTATAAACCTCACGAACTTGAGTTACATATTTTCCGTTTTCGAAAGTCTTGATTGATTTACCAAAGTCGGTAGAGTCGTCCGTCAGTTTTAGCACTTGTTCTTTTAATTCTTCATTTTCATTTTCCTAATTAATAACCTGTTTTAAATAAAACATTTTGTTTCATAATATCAACATTTTTACCTGAACTTGTTTGACAGTCAGGAACAGTGGGTTTTTCCTTGTTAACTTGGTGTTTAATTTTGTAATGCCTAAGCAAAGCCACTTATCTTATATTTTAGCTTGATATTTTTTGCTTTTTCTTGAGAGTTTTTGAGTTTATTTTTTACTACATTGTTTTCTTCTTGCAACTTTGTTATTTTTACATCACGTCTTTGAATACTTTTATTCACATTTCTTGAAGAAAGCCGAGATAGCTTGGCTGTACATGTATGAAGATGTTTTTGAGCCGAATACATTTCTTATGTTCTTGATGATATCTAAGATTGACTTCAAGTTTTTCAGATCTGAAAGACTCTTGAATTGATTGTGTTTGAGTCCTTGAAGTTGAAGGTGTAGGAGTTGTGGAGACAGGTTTAACAGGACGAACTGGACATGTACTCTCACTCTCAGATTTCTTATGAACTGGGAGAGTGTAAGGAGCCGCAAGGAAGTCTGCAGAAGATTTATTTTGCTTCAGTAATTTAGTTTTTTAGTCTGTAACCGGTCCCAGCTAAGACGAAGTGATCCTGGATGAATATTGTCAGTATCAAACAAACACTTTATCCATTCCTGACATTCCTTACAGCTGACGGAATTTCGAATTGTGTAACGGTGCAACTCAAGGATAATTTTGTTTGTTACTTAGATATTAAGGGGTCTAGGTTTTTTCAACCATTCAGCGTCAATACCCTGTGTAATGCATTCTATAAGAACTATGTCCAGTGTTGATTGCATAATTACTTTTTCCTTCAAAAGATCAAACTGCTCTTTTTTCTGTATTTTTTTCATTATTTCCCTCAATTTTCTGACAAAGAGGGACACTGGATGAATTTGAATTTTGATATTGGAATATTGTGTTTTAAAGTCATTTCTTCATTGGTTTCTACTATATCGATTACACAAATCCAGAAGGCAGCAGTGTTGAAAACTGGTTTCTTAACCTTATCTAGGGGCCAATCATCTGAAACAATTTGGAAGGTGAAATAAATACCTTAACTATTTAGGTTATTTCAATTAATTAAGTCTTTTGAAATAGTTTTGAATCTGTTATATGTATTTATTATTGATCTTACTGCATCAAATCTAAATCAAATCATTAAAAAAATGTGTTTACCTTAATATACTGAAGCAAATTATTCATGAAAAATATAGAATTATAGTTTAGAAACATTTAAACTGGACTTCAATATTTGATATCATACAGATAACTAAAGGACACTTAAATAATTAAGACAATTGTCACTGATGATTACAGAAAAGACCAGCTCTTCTGAATTAAAATAATAAGGATAAATGACAGGATATTCACATAAAAACTAAAGGAAATCATCGGTTTGTTGGAGCCAGGCCAGCTGTTCCATTCAAACGTCATGACATCTTCTGAAAATAAAAGGAAAAACCACAAAGCAACGCGAAAATACATCCAAAAATTGTTTATCTTGATCATATCGAATTTAATTGGCGACTATTCCAAATTTATCACAAAATACCCTTAATGGGCCCCTTGAATCTTTTAAACTGTATTTATTCATTTTCTTTTGGGAATATCAACGAAATGTAATCAACATTTTAAAACAATATTTAAAGATAATTTCAGCTTATCATCAAGGTATTTCACTGACAAAATATCGTAGAACAATGTGCTTACCGGCAATACCATCTTCGGTAAGGAGTTCCCTAATGGCGCCCCGACCGATGTCGCGGACGGCCTCCCAGGCATGACTCAGAGTTGATTTGTTTTTCTGTAAAATTGAACATGTTCCCGATATCGTAACATGTATTCACTTAAATATGTGTAAAGATGGAATTCCTGTGAAACATAATGTGACAGACAAAGACTCAAATCGCGGCCTTACCTCGTTCATGTTGACGTCTAGACTTTTCAATGTGGTTTCGCCATAATCTTAAACCGGATGTAAACTTTTGCCAAGCAGTCAGAGGTAAAGAGATATCTGACGTTTCATTGGATAAAATCATTATTTGTATATGACGTCAGGAACATGTTCTAATTTTGAGTTGGAGTACCCCATCGTCAGGATTTCCCGGTGCCACTGTCATGGCGGTTACATACAAATGCCGTTTTATGACGTAAACGTTAACTACGATGATCATTGAAATTAATTCACAACATATAACAAACAATACACCATTTCAAAGGTATTTTTTTATTTATCAAATACAATGTATTTGGTGATCATTCTTCGATTAGAAATCGACCATATTCGGCTGAAAAAAATGCATTTTTGCTATGATTTTTACGGGAAAACAAAATGGCGGTCCAATTTTTTCGATCGCCGGCCTCTCTACTATATAACTTGGTGCGCCAAACGACCCCATCCCCAAAGCATTTAGCCTTATTTTGTGACAACTTTTTAAAATCCAGACAAAATGTCCCCAAGTTTCAGTTTTTAATGTAAATTTTGTAATTGTTAGCCATCCTTGCCCTGCAGGTAGGGCTTAAGAATTGTACCTGCTGCCCCCATTACATGATCGTAAGAGGCGACTAAATTTGGGATCTTACCTTTTCTCTTTCTGAACAACTTTCTTCTTCCTAATGTCTCCCTTGACAATGCCTCACTTTTGGCCTTTAGTTGAGCGTTCGCTGCTGTGAGGAAGGCTTTGGGTTCTGTCCCCTAGCCGAGACATACCAGTCTTTAAAAATGGTAGTTGCTACTCCTGCTTACAGCTCAGCATATTTGGAGTGGGACGACTGGTTCGCCCGTTGTCAGTATAATGTGACCGGGTGGGGTGTGATGCTGGGGTCTTCGGCAGTATGCTTCAGTGAGATAGCACTATAAATCGGCAAAAGTTCCGGCCTATCACAAGGAGACTTAACACGAACATACAGCAGCCTCCCAAAACACACATACGCCCTCGCCACACGCATGCATGTCGCACGCACGGGAGGCCGTCCTTAAATGATCTTAGCTTATCGTTAATGAATGCCTTTTCCCCCACAACGGCTTGACCTACCTTTCAAGTCTTGATTGAATTCCTCTTGTTTATATGTTAACATTTGAAATATAAATTATTATTTGGACAGCTTTTTGGAAAAAACCAGCACAAGAAATCCAGAGCAAGATTTGTCTTGGTAATGGTATTTGCTAATCAATTTTCACGTAGAACATACCATTCAGAAATGCAGTGGGCCTCGTCATATGCTACACAGCTAATCTTATCCTGTAGCTTTGCAAATTCTCCTCTCTATCTGGGTGTGACGGCCATCTCGGGTGTTGTAAAAACAACATTGGTGTTGCCAGAAAGAATATCTAAAGACAATCCCATTTCACAGCTGTCAGCAAGTGTTTTTGACTTGCTTATGATGAAGTGCATTTCGACATTTTACCAATTTCCTATTATACATAAACAAGTCCAATACCAGGATGAAATTATACTAAATATGTCTTTTCATTTCCAGTTGATATCTGGATATGATTAATAATTACATTTTTTTTTCAATTTCCTTTTAAATTGCAATATATTTGAAAGCAATTTATTACATTTTACTTTATCATAATATTATAATATAATATAGTTTTGAAGAACATTAGGCCTACTTTCTATCTCCGGAAGAGTTGTTTCGGGGTTGATTTCAGAACACAAGACCAGATGGCCTTGTTACGATCTCATTTGATCCCCGATAAGCGCTTTCGGTGGAGAGACCACTATATACATATGGTCCTTACCTGGTTTCAGCTATAATTCAATGCAAAATTAATTTAATAACATAAAAAAGTATGTCCAGTAATAGCTGCAATAAAGTGGTGTTTAGAGAGACGTTCTTGTACTCTATTGTAGTCGGAAATGCCGTCCTTAAATGATTTTAGCTGTTAATAGGACGTTAAACAAAATAAACCAAACCAAATTGTAGTCCGGTATATTGCAGTAACGTTTTATGTACAAGAAAAGATAAGTTTAGATAAGATAAGATATAGTCCTCTATACCAGACTCCAAAAACAGATGTTATTACATTCAAAACATCTATATTAAGGCCCAATTTTGAATGAATTCATTGATTTTAAGTTTCAGGGCGGTACACATTGATTTACCTGTATAAATACATATATAGTTATTTCAGCTGTATAGTATAATTTCAGAGACATAACTCAAATAGATTGTGTATAAATTCTAGGCAATTCCAGAACTTTACTTTTCATATGCTGTCTAGCTCTACAATTTCTATGACAAAACAAAATAAAATAAAAAAATAATAATAATAAAAATTACGCACCCGGTCAAGAATAAGAGGAACCAAGGTATAGCATATACTTTTCCCAAAACCAGTTGGGATAATTGGAAACACATCCCGACCACTAATCAAAGTTGAAATAATCTCTAACTGCTCACATTTCAGTGAAAAGTTAAAAAAATTTCTCTGCCAAAATTTCGTCAGCGAGTTCCGCAATCTCGACCGAACGAACACCGGATTTTGCCATCTTGACAACTTGTCAACAATGTGCAAGCGCACCGATGACATGAACCGGAAGTGTTATTTTAAGTTACAGGAAAACCCTTTTTGTCTGATTTATATATATGTTGATCACATTGAAATCTCGCGAGAACTGATGTCCTTGCGATGGCGGCCATTTTGAAAAACTGTTCTGAAATCGGAATGGACGAGAATGTGGATATATATTAATTGAAAGATCATTAGTGAGTTAAATATCTATGTAAGGTAATTAAATTATATCTTACCTTTGAATTGATATACACCTTGCATACGTCAGGTTGATGGAAACAGGAGAAAATGTTGTCTAAACGCCAACATGAGGGTGGGTCGAAAAAATTGCTCGTTTTTGCACGTAAGAAGTTCTGACGTCTGCATAAAGGTAAATAGTAAGATCGTCAGAAAATTCGGACTACATGCATATCTAACTTTGATTGGATTAAGTCAGTTCTTCCAAAGCATATTCCTCATTTTCAAGATGATGTTATGTCTCGGAAGTCAGAAATCTGTTGGCTGCCAGTTATGTTAAAGAATGAAGCCTGTTATTAATTCGGACTGTATCGACATCATGAAGTCATATGAGGCACATATTCTGCATTGGTACACCAAAAGTGGAATAGGTGAATTGAATTAATCTTGTATTTTTGTTTATATGTCTACATATGTTGACATTTTGCGTACGTCTGTCCCAAAAAATTAAATGGTTTAATTATAGTTCAGGCATTTGAAGAGTTGATGTGTATTTGCGGGGAGACTATAGGTATACACAATGTATAGAGAGAATAAAACCAACTACGTTCATTTCATCTCTTCAACTGTATTCAAACTGATTACGTTATAGTACATGGCACAATTTATAACGTTGTCATTTGACGTACATTTAAAATATACTCGGGCCACGCGAATGAAATTTAAATAAATTGATTATACATGTATAAAATTACCATTACATTTATCTGAGTTAAATATATAAAATGAATAATTCTGAATTATTTACTGTATTTAAATATTATGAACTATGCACAAGTATTAAACAGTCTCTAATGGAAATATATGATTGAACAAATTAACGTTTTGTCATCTGCTTGATCTTGTCCATGGCTGCAGTCTTTGCTTGGCGAGGAACCCGGATGTCTTCCTGAATCCTGTGATCATCATCTCTGATGATTTCTAATGGAAACAACTTAGTTATTTATTGGTCTTGTCGTGGTTCCATTCTTGGTTCTTAATGTCACTGATCTGACAAGACCATCTCCACCGACAGCAAGTTTCTCTATAATGGCTAAGGGCCATTGGTTCTTGGATAATCATTATATATCAATACTAGGTCACCAACGTTAAAGTTTTGTTCGTTGTTTCCGGAATTACGTAGATATTCTCGCAATGACGCAAGATAGTCTCTTTTCCACCTTGACCAAAAATGATCCAAGAGTTGTATTTGCACTCTGTATAGTTTGTTTGCGTCGACGTGTGTCATTGGGGTAGTTCAAACATCCTCGTTGTAATTTCCAGCGTATGGCAATGATGAAAGTTTCCTTCCATGCAGTAAATGGGACGGAGTGATTGGATCCTCGTCCAGCGGATCCGATGTTATGTCTACTGTTACAGTTTGTAGTGTTGTTTTATCCACTAGCGCGCGTCCAAGTGTCTTCTTAAGGCAGTTTTTAGTCATGCCGATTAACCGCTCCCACCAACCTCCATACCAAGGTGCACGTTTTGGAATGAATTTCCAAACAGTTCCTAAGTGACCGAGTTTTTCGTGCAATTGAGATTACTTTGATAATCGTTCTATTTCTTTAGAAGCAGCAACGAAAGTAGTACCATTGTCCGATATCATTATTTTTGGTAGCGATCTTCTGGCCAGAATGAAATTATCCTCCGATAAATCGTCAACTAATTCAAGATTAACTGTCCTAGTATTCGCACACGTGAACAAGCATACATAAACCTTTCTCTCGTTATTATTGTGTCTAACATAAAGTGCTCCAGTGAAATCCACACTGGTAACTGTGAATGGGGCTGACTGTAATATTCTATCCTTCGGTAATGGTGGAGTTTCGGGGGACTTGTAAGTTCGACCACTGCATTTGCGACAAATCAGACATTTGTGTAGAATAGATTTCACTCTTTGTCGTATGGATGGGATCCAAAAGTTTGACGTAACAGTGTAACTGTGTTGCTGATTCCAGAGTGATATTGGTTAATGTGTGCGTCCATCACAATCAAACTTGTCAGCTCATCCTTAGTTGGCAATAAAATAGGAAAATTGGTATTTTCACAAACATCTGCATTGTGGATTCGTCCTTCGCAGCGAAGTAACTCCTGTCCATCAATATACAGTTTCAGCTGTTTCACGACTTTTTTTGCACGACTGAAGGCAACATTTGTGTTAAATTAAAGGTGAGTGTTCCTCTTGCCATGGCAGTTTAGCAAAATGTATGTTGTCTCTCAATTCGATCGACTGCCCTGCAGGTAGGGCGTACGGTTTGTACCTGCTGCCCCCATTGCATGATCGTAAGAGGCGACTAAATTTGGGATCTTATCTTTTCTCTTATTTAACAGCTTTCTTCTTCCTAATGTCTCCCTTGACAATGCCTCACTTTTGGCCTTTAGTTGAGCGTTCGCCGCTGTGAGGAAGGCTTTGGGTTCTGTCCCCTGGCCAAGACATACCAGAGTCTTTAAAATGGTAGTTGCTACTCCTGCTTAGCGCTCAGCATACTTGGAGTGGGACGACTGGTTAGCCCGTTGTCAGTATAATGTGACCGGGGGGGGGGGGGGGGGGGGGGTGTCCTGCTTGGTGTCTTCGGCAGTATGCTTCAGTGAGATAGCACTATAAATCGGCAAAAGTTCCGGCCTATCACAACGAGACTTAACACGAACATACCGCAGCCTCCCAAAACACACATACGCACTCGCCACACTCATGCATGTCGCACGCACGGGATGCCGTCCTTAAATGACCTTAGCTGTTAATAGGACGTTAAACATAAAAATAAACCAAACCAAATCAATTCGATCGATGATGACATGTATGAATCTAAAACCTCGTCATGTTTGTCGCTCTTTCGGTCCTCGATACCTGCAAATTCGACCTTCCAGAACTGTTCCATGTTGCATTCCTCTTGTTTGTGGGAGGACATGACATTCATCATTGAAACGTTTGATGTGTTTTTGTTTGTTGATGTAACCGGGTCTGACAGTAAGTAACCAACCTTTGACTGAACAGCGACAGGTCCGTCTCCTATAATAATCCTATCCTGAACGATATCCCAATAATAGACTGCACCGTTAAGTAGAGACACTTCGAATGGGTCATCACTTGAAAATGGGTGAGCTAGTTTTAAACCAGACAAATATTTTGTCTGCAAGATTGCGATGGCGCGTTTGTATCGGTACCGCGATTTCAGGAACAATCACTACTTTGAGGGGCACTTCTTTCCCGTCAGTGGTTTTTAAGAAGATCGAACAAACATCCAGATTTCTAACTTTCTTCTTGGTGTCTCCAAATCCTGAAAGTTGAGTGCATTCTGTTCTTTGTGGATGTAATTGTAATTCTTGCGCCAATGATATGGTGATGAACGATCTCTGTACACCTTCATCAAACAGAATGTTGGTGTCTACGCAAACTTGCTCAGAACGTACAGGCGCGATTGCTGTTTTTAACAAAACATTTCTATGTGCGTTGAGGTGTGCTGCTGGGTGTCTTCGGCAGTATGTTTCAGTGAGGTAGCACTATAAATCGGCAAAAGTTCCGGCCTATCACAAGGAGACTTAACACGAACATACCGCAGCCTCCCAAAACTCACATGCGCATTCAACACACGCATGCATGTCGCACGCACGGGAGGCCGTCCTTAAATGACCGTAGCTGTTAATAGGACGTTAAACAAAATAAACACATAAACACATTTTATGTGCGTTGATCGATGACGAGTGCATGACGGACGCGAGTGATTGGTTTGGTTTGGTTTATTTTGTTTAACGTCCTATTAACAGCTAAGTGGACGCGAGTGAATTTGTCTCTTTGTTGCAACTATTTCCATCTGACTTCGCGTTGTGGTTTTGAAGAATATTGCTGTGAAATAGCAGCGCATAGGCTTGTGTGGTGTCTTTTGTGACACTTCCGACAGTTGGGTTTTGACTTACATTCTGAAACTCTGTGACGTCCTAGGCAGTTAAAACATAATCGATCTTTCTTAACAATCGACATCCGTGTTGCATGGTCTACAATTCAGTTGCAGTTCGTGGCGCTATGACTAGTGTCTTTGCTGAACACACATGATTTGGATGTTAATGTAGATATGACATTTGTAGTATTTCGATCATGGGTGGGCTTTGTGAATTTATTTCGCGTTTTCGCGCTGGCAAAGAAGGCCACCGTACCTGGAGTACTGTCACCATGCGAATGATCTGTAGGATTTCCCGCATCCATAATGTTTATTTCGCGCTGGAGACTTTTACGTAATTCCGAAAGTTCCCAGTTTGTTGAACCGTGCTCTCTCGCCATATTTTTCCGTACGTCTGACGGTAATTTGTTAAATATGACAGGGACCAACAAGTTTCCATAGCCGTCCTTAAATGACATTAATTGTTAATAGGACGTTAAACAAAACAAAACCAAATCAACCAAACTCCGTTTGACCGAGGGAGTCGAGACCTATTACATACGTTTCCGTTTTGTCATAGAAGTTTCTGAGGCTCGATATAGTGTTTGTAGGCGCAGGAATATCGAGTAGCGATTGTATATATTTCTGTGAGATTTTGTGTTCCTGTCCGTATCTCTCAAAGAGCAGTGTTATTGCTTTGTTGTAATTTACATTGGTCAATGCAAACCCAGTGATCATTTGGAGCGCATCTGTTAATAGGACGTTAAAAAAATAAACCAAACCAATCTCCGTATAACAGTTATTTTGAATAGTTGAACTTTTGCACATCGCTCAAACTTGTATTAGAATGTATAACAGTATCAAAGGAATCCCAAAATGCCTGCCACTCAAGAATATCGCATGAAAAGTGTTGTAATGTCACCTTTGGTAACTTGTGTGTTTGACTACACGATGAAGCGCTACTTAATGTCTGTGATATTTGTTGGCGTGAACATGGTGTTACTATGTCAACATGGGTGTCCCTAGCGACAAATTACGTTGCTGATGGATTTAAAGGTGTAGAGTTATCTACAGTAGCGTTACGATGTACAATATGTTCAAATTGAAATAATCCGAGATCAAGTGCATTACACTCATCTGACTCAATGAATTCTCTTTCTATATCCTTTGGCTCTGCTGTCTCTAGTATTTACTCGTCGAGGTCTCTGAGTAATTCTTTCCTTTTGTACACATGTTCACGGGAGGCCGTCCTTAAATGACCTTAGCTGTTAATAGGACGTTAAACAAAATAAACCAAACCAATCCAAAAGTATCTCTGTAATTTTTTCATGCTTGATTTCTTCATGTTCGGAATTGTACCATTCTTCTAACTTTTCAGGGTTTTTTTGATAACTGTCCGATTCCCGGCACATAAAGCTTTTAGTTTCTCCATGGTCATCGGCACCAATGTGTATTTGCGGGGAGACTATATGTATACACAATGTATACATGTAGTAAGAGAATAAACCAACTACGTCCAATTCATCTCTTCAACTGTATTGAAACTGATTACGGTTTTTTTTGTGGTATTCATTTTTTTATATTGATAAGTTTTCATAGTATAATACATGTAGTCAATAGGATTTAGGTGGTAGTTATACTCACGGCCAATGTTCAAACTTGGTAACTTTTGGTAGTGTTGGTGCTGGTGTTGGTGTTTCTAACTCAGTTTTATTGTCTTGTCATGGTATCGTTTACAATAATGAATTTTTGGTGATTCATATACATTACTGTTTATACGTGTATTGATTTTATTGATTATTGTTGGATACATTGTATATTTGGCCTTTATGAGGATTCGATTCCTTCCATAGGCATTATTAAATATCAAAACTGGTGCAAAGTGGGCAGATTGCCTAGTGGCCCCGCAAAGCCAAATATTGTCAAGTAAATTTCAGCATGTGCCTGGACAAGTTAATAAGGTACATGTTGGAGGAGACCAACTGACCAGGGTGAGATTGCAAGGAGCAAATGATGTACAGGATGGAGCATTGACACCAACAAATCGCTTGGAACATTTGAATCCAATCATCGTTGAAATGTTTCATACATTACAAGATCTATTGGAGGTAATGTAGAATAAAATAAGCAATCAAATTATATGCTTTTAATAATAGAAATATAATAAAACATATACAACATTAGTGTGTGACAGCTCAAAGCTGTTACCAAAACAATAATAAATTATGCTGAACATTAATCAAAAATAGTATATTTGTTGAATTTCTTCTTATAAGTCTTAACAATAATTTTAACTTGGTTGCTAGTATTTTGAGAAATAATTATGCATGTTCCTATTGTTTTTAGAAACTTGATAAGAAATTCTACAAAACCACCAAGTAGAGACAAATGCACTTTGTACAATTTAAAGCTGACCATTGAACGAGGGAACATAATGGGAAAATGAAAGGCCGGTTTGTGGTATGAACACAAAGTGTAAAGCACCAATTTATGTTGCTTAATTGAAAGATTGGCAATATAGATTAAAAATATCAGATTGTATCTCCATCTACCTTTCCCCTTGAAATCATCTTTATAAGGCTCATCTAATGACACATTGAACGTGGTGTAGTGGCACTTGCTATTGAAAGATTGTTGTGAAAGGTGAATTGGGTTCAAAATATCTTAACAGGATTTTGTTATAAATATCAATTATGAACTAAGTACCCGGTACACGTAAAATATTTAGTTATTATCTTTAGTCATTATTGCAATGACATGCAATATGTTTTTTTTCTTTTCTGTGTGCTTCCTTACAGCTTCTTCATCACAATTAAAGATAATAATGTGTGTTTTATTATTTCAACACATTGTCTTGTTACCGTTTTTATTTAACTATGACAATTATTATATATATGTGCGTGTATATTATTCAGGCAAATGAAGACTTTGTCCTCACAGTTGGAAATGCGTACTTCCTGTTATTTCTCATGAAAAAAATTGGCAAAGACAGCCTAGATGCAGAACCACAGCATTCACTTCTAAAATCAAACATGAAGTTTATGCAAAACAAGTTCAAGGAAAACGTCTTTTACAACATCATAGAAGAGATTTTACAGGACCTTGTGCACACTTTTTCCAAAGTAGGTAAACATTAATTAACAACGTTTGTCTATGAGACATACCTTTTGTAATAAGATTACAAATGAACAACTTCTCATAACATTAAATTTAAAAAAGATAACATATAATTTTTGACGAACATTTCTTTTTTATTCACAACTGATTGATTGATACAAGCAAGATTAGTAACTGTATCTTTGAAGCATCAGTTCTTTTTCAGGAATCTTTCGTCTCAGAGGCTAAAGTAGCAGAAAAAACTGATTATCTGCATCATTACGTAATGCAGTTTCTCCATTGGTTTGGTTTACTTTGTTTAACGGCCTCCCGTGCGTGTGGTGAGTGCGTATGTGTGTTTGGGGAGACTGCAGTATGTTCGTGTTAAGTCTTCTTGTGATAGGCCGGAACTTTTGCCGATTTCTAGTGCTACCTCACTGAAGCATACTGCCGAAGACACCCAGCAGCACACCCCACCCGGTCACATTATACTGACAACGGGCGAACCAGTCGTCTCACTCCAAATATGCTGAGCGCTAAGCAGGAGCAGCAACTACCATTTTTAAAGACTCTGGTATGTCTCGGCCAGGGGACGGAACCCAAAGCCTTCCTCACAGAGGCGAACGCTCAACTAAAGGCCAAAAATGAGGCATTGTCAAGGGAGACATTAGGAAGAAGAAAATTGTTCGGAAAGAGAAAAGATAAGATCCCCAATTTAGTCGCCTCTTACGATCATGCAATGGGGCCAGCAGGTACAATTTTTACGCTCAAATGGCACATTCCACTCTACGATCACAGATTGTTTTGCTTCCTCACCAGAAGTTTTCTCATTAAATGTAACACCATGTGTGTACCTGTGAATAAAGTAGGATTCAAAACGTCAATAGAAGTCTACTCTCAGCTCAAAGATCCTAGGTCAGATTAAAATGCTGAAAATGCCAACTACGAATGCAAATATAAAGAAACACACTATTTAGATTAATATCAAACTGAATCAACGAATCTTGCTTTGTATACCAGAAATGTGTTTGTGTTTGTGATGATTGAAACACGCAAATACCATTTGCCGACTAGCCCGCCGTGTATAGCCGTAGCCGGAGTTTATTCAAAAAGCAGTATCAGTATGAATAGTACAATACTTAAACAACTAAATATAACGAAAATCCTCTGACAATTCCATGAAGAATAAATCTACAATCATGATTTTTACAAATACTGATACAATTCTTAACATGTGCACCAGCCCTCAATGCTTAAGATCTCAATTGCTGGATTTTTACTAGGCAAGACGAATAAACCCTATATATTGTGCATACAGAACAGACACAATATCACCAAAAGTGATATTAAATTATGATAAACCAGCAACAACAAAAAACTTAAAATAGCATGACCGTATAGTACGGCACGGCGGCTAGGAATGACACACACACCTGTGTACCCGAGACACGTAGGCCACTATGACGTCACAGCGCCCAGCATATTTGGAGTGGGACGACTGGTTCGCCCGTTGTCAGTATAATGTGACCGGGTGTGGTGTGCTGCTGGGTGTCTTCGGCATTATGCTTCAGGGAGATAGCACTTTAAATCGGCAAAAGTTCTGGCCTATCACAAGGAGACTTAACACGAACATACCGCAGCCTCCCAAAACACACATACACACCTGTACGCACGGGAGGCCGTCCTTAAATGACCTTAACTGTAAATTGGACGTAAAACAAAATAAACCAAACCAAACCAAAGTCACCGCACGTGCAACACCTGCATATCCGTGCCGACAGAGACAAATTATTCCCGCTATACTTATCGAACCGCGGGAATATTTGAGTCTCCTCTCTACTTAATGCAACAACAAACACGCAATTTGCCGACTAGCCCGCTGTCGAGAATGGGATGGAGCCCAACGAAACACAACCAACACGTTTGGATACCATTGATCAACTATTTATTCAAAGACACCTGTGTAGAACGTCACAATCGTCGTGACGTCATATTAATACCTACATAACGTCGCGCCAAATACACAATATCCTGGGGCCTCGCGAATAAAATGTCCACGAATAATATACTTATTGGAGTACATATACACAATATCCTCGGGCCACGCGAATATAATGTCCACGAATAATAAACTTATTAATATACATGTACACAAAATGTATGGGTAATGCATTAAATTAAAGTCACTGATATCAATATTATATACATAAGCTTTAGTTAAACTTTAATGAATAAATTCGAATTCATCATCGCGTATTTCAACTTTAACTTTTGGTCCAGTTCTTTATAATTTGCTTTAGTCTTTGCCACTCGTTGTTTTCCACTCTCGTCTCTGCTTGACTCATCGTTCCCGTCTGTACTCAGCTCATCGTTCTCGTCTCTGCTTAGCTCATCGTTCTCCTCTCCGCTGTACGCGTCCTGACGAATCTCCAAAGGGTATAATTTGACAATCGGCCGATTCGTGACACCAGAACTTGTGCGTATTACTGCGGATCGCACAAAATTGTCTCTCCCGTACACTAAATCCTCCACAACAGCAATTTTCCACGACGTCCTTGGTGAATCATCGTGAACTTGGACAATGTCTCGCAATTACTGCATGATATACGATGAAATTCTCTCAGAGAAGTAAGATATTCCTGGCGCCATCGTTTCCAAAAATGCTGTATTAGCTGAAATCGTCGGTCCAACTTGGACCGTTCATCCACGTGGTATTCTTAACAAACTGTGTAGTTGATATTCCTCTTGACAAAAGGTCCGCGGGATTGTCAGTTGTTGGGCAATACCTCCATGTGTATCCTTGGGTGAGGTTTTTCATTTCTTCAACTCTCTTTTCAACGAAAAGTTTCATCCTTTTTGAAGAATGTAGCCAGTTTAGGACAATCTGACTGTCGCTCTAATAGAAAACATCGAAAACTTCAGGTTTGTCAAAATGTGTTTGACAATTCTAGCTCCCGTCAAAGCAGCTAATAATTCCAACTGTGGTATGGTGATTGGTTTCAATGGTGCTACACAATGTTTTGCCATTACTAAGTGCGACTGATTTCCTTTGGTGATGTATGCGCACGCGCAGTACGCTTTCTTGCTTGCGTCTACGAACACATGAAGTATGGTATCTTTGTTTTCTGCGTCTTCTGGCATGTCTCTGAAATAATACCTCGGAATTTCAGTTCTCGATACTTCCACCAAATCGCGACTTAGTTCTATCCATCGACACCGAATATCCTCTGGTAAAATTTCATCCCAATCAAACTTTCTCTTCCATATCTCCTGCATCAGTATCTTGCCGCGCACTGTTACTGGACTGTTAACTCCAAGTGGATCGTAGAGCTTTGACGACTGGCTGAGTACCTCTCGTTTAGTAAGTAGCGTTTCATTAACATCATAAATCGGTTTCTGTGAGTATGTAATAGTGTCTTTGTTGCTGTTCCATCGTAATCCAAGAACTTTTATCTGCTGGTCTTTGTCAAGCACATCTTTTGACTTAGCAAGTTCGTTTAATGAATCACAGTTTGAAGCCTAAGAACGTAAGTTGAACCCTCCGTTTGACATCAAATCATCGGGCAGAATGAAAGTATTCCAGCAAATCCTCTTCTTTTTCAAAACTAGATCAGACATTGTCAACGTATATGTCATCCTTAATGATATTTGTAACGTCATTTTGGTGATCTTCTAAATGTCGTAACAACGTGGCGTTTAGTATAAAGGGTGAGCAGGTAGCTCTAAACAATACAGCTTTGAACCTGTAAGTTATCAAATCTGATGTCGGGTCTGTAGGATCTTTGAGCCAGTAGAATCCTGTTACGTCTCTGTCTCCCTTCTCTAGCTCTATCTGCAGAAATGCCTTTTCTATATCTGTTGAGACAGCAAATTTGTTGCGTCGGAATCTCAATAATATTGACGTTATGTCGTTCAATAATGGCGGGTCGTTCCGTAAACAATCATTCAAGCTTGGTTTATCTGATGACTGTCGGCAACTACAATCGTAGATCATCCGTATCGGTGTCGTTGATGAGTCTTTTTTTACCGGATGATAGGGTTATGTAATGTACCTTACCGTCTGCTGTTTGATCGTTCTCTACCTTTTCCATGAAACCTCTCTGTTCCTGTTCAGATATAATTGATCCATAATGTTTCAGCATGGCTGGTTCCTTGTTCAATCTTTTAATCACACTTTCTGTTCTCCGGCGGGCAACTTTTTTGTTATGTGGAAGCGGTGAATGGTCGTCTTTCCATGGTAATTTGGCGATGTATTTGTTTCCGCGAAGTTCTATACATGTTTGTTTGTAGTTTTCCAAGTATACACAACTTGTATCTTCAACTTTGTCATCTTTTGTTTGTATGCAAAGAGATTCCACCTTCCAACATTTCTCCAAGTCGCATTCTTCCTCTTTATGTGAAACTAGAATGTTCATAATGGACGTATTCCGTCGCGGTACTGGAGATGAATTTCCTTGGTATGGTCCGGATAATAAAAAGCCTATTTTAGACTTTACTGCAATAGGTCCCTTACCTCTCACGACCCTGTCTTGGACAATATCCCAGTAATGGTCAGCTCCAATGAGAAGAGATACCTTAAACGTTTCGTCACCTGAAACTGGGTGTGCTAGTCTCAAACCTTTTAGGTGTGGTAATTTTGCGACGTGTTTCCGGTATGAACTAAGCGGTACTGCTATTGTCGGTACAACTAAAACCTCGATCGGTATTTTCTCTCGTGTGTCGGTTTGTACGTAAACCATTCCGGAATCGAGATGACGTACCTTGTCTCCAACTTGACCGAATCCCGATATGCTAATTGTCTCTTTCCCGGTGGGTTGCATTTGTAATTTGTCTGCCAATTCCTGTGTAATGAACGACCTTTGTGCACCTTCGTCAAATAAAATGTTACTTTGGACTTTTAACACAAACTGGAGCGATAGCGGTTTTCAGTAATACCTGTGATGATTTTACTCCTGAAGCTGTGTACATCACTGATGTAGTCGATTCTTTCAAAATTGTCACATTTTCGTTATTTCGTTCCTTCGCGTTGTGTTTTTTCGCGTATGTGACCCGAGTCATTTTGCGTATCGTCTTGACGCTGTGTGTCGTTACATATGCTCGAATGGTGGCGACGATTACACTTTTTGCAGGTTTTCTGAGATTTACAATCTGCTATTCTGTGTCTTCCCAGACAATTGAAACAAAGTTATCACGCTTTATGATTTTGATTCGACTTTCCACATCAAGGACATTTGTACAATTATTGGGGGCATGTACATCTTTGCAAAAAGCACATGGTTTGTTAAATTGCTTCATTTTATTGTTCGCGTATTTCGATTTTGTTCCGGTTCCGGTTAAAAAAGTGGCTGTGTACGAAGGCGTGTCCGTATGGGCGTCAACAGACTGTCCTGCTTCCATAATGCTAATCTCTCTGAACAAACTTTTTCGCAACACTCCTAATGTCCAGTTACTCATGCCATGTTCCCTCGCGAGGTTTTTTCTAATTCGCCTGGAAGTTTAATGTGTATATGTACTTCAATAAGTTTATTCATTATTACTGGTATAAGCAGACATCCGTAATTATCCTGATCCTGTCCTAGGGATTCTAGACCTCTGATTAAAGTCTCCGTTTTATCGTAAAACATTCTCATACTTTCGGGCGTATTTCGCGGAGCAGGGACTTCTAAAAGGGCTTGCATATGCGCGCTTGTTATTTTGTGTTCCTGTCCAAACCTCTCTTGTAACAAACATATCGCTTTGTTGTAATTTGTGTTCGTAAGAGCAAATGCTGTAACAGTTTGTAAAGCTTCGTTTTGAAGTAGAGATTTCAAGTAGCTAAATTTCTGTACGTCACTTAGAGATGGATTACAATGTACAGACGATTCAAAAGAATCCCAGAACGAATGCCATTCCAATATGTTTCCACTGAACGTAGGAAGATCTAGTTTCGGAAGTTTGTGATATTGAGTAGATATAGTAGAAAATGACCTGTGGTCGGGAAATCTCAAGTCCGTGTTCATGGATTGACTATTACATGTTCTATCGTAATTTCCATTTTCTGGCATATGAAAACTCGAGTCGAGTGACGAAGTGGTACTGTGTGTGTGTGTGGGTTTGAGTATTTTTCGCATGTTGCGTATTTTGAAATTTATATCAAAAGTATACTCCTCCATATCCGCTATTTCTTCTTCCACTTCATCGTCATTCAGTTGATCCAGTATCTGTTGATTGAGGTCTTGTAGTAGTTTCTCTTTTCCCGTGATTACATCTAAAATTGATGATAGTTCTTCACTGTCAGCTTCTTCGTCGTTTCTTGTTTCAAATCATTTTAAAAACCTCGTAATAGCACTTCTGTGACCTGCTCGGGTTGCCTTTAACTTTGTAGCCATGTTCTTAAAATGTCTCTTGAGTCACGGCACCAAATGTCGAGAAAGGGACGGAGCCCAACGAAACACAACCAACACGTTTGGATACCATTGATCAACTATTTATTCAAAGACACCTGTGTAGAACGTCACAATCGTCGTGACGTCATATTAATACCTACATAACGTCGCGCCAATTACGTTGGCGCCATATACACAATACTCGCCGTGGGAAAGGGAAAAATTACAAGTTGGAAAAATTACCTCATATCCTTACTATCATTAGATGAAAAACAAATTGTCTGAACTATATTCGATATATATCGGAAAGAAAAAAAAATTGGAAAAAAAAGACTGCATTTTCCGAAGTACCTATATGTATATACAAATGCATTAAATTCACAATTCGCAACTCTTTCTAGAGAACTTGTGAGATTCGGTAATGTTCTTCTGAATTCTCGACAGTTGGGCCTCTGAACTGTCGCTTATTCTACTTTCAAAACTCAAGTTTACTTGAGATTCTTCTACGGCCGCTTTAACGTGGGCCGCGATGAAATCTTCCGTTGACATGTCGAGAAAACTAGTTGTGTAGACTAAGTAATAAAATAGCATGACCGTATAGTACGGCACGGCGGCTAGGATTGACACATACACCTGTGTACCCGATACACGTATGCCACCGTGACGTCACCGCACGTGCAACACCTGCATATCCGTGCCGACAGAGACAAATTATTCCCGCTATACTTATCGAACCGCGGAAATATTTGAATATATGTACAAAATCTGTCTTCGTGTATTTTTTCTTTCTTCAAATCGTATGTACATATATATATATATACATGTATGTGTTAAAAGTTGACATATAGTTACTGATGCATTACGATTTATTTAATTAGATTAAGAAAGATATACAACATGTTTACCTGTACAAAAAATACACAAGATAATTCATTTGACTTAATCATTTTTATTGGGACATTTGTACATAAATACTGGATATATGATGATATTGTAACAGCCAAGTGGTTCGACCCAACCACTAATCCTGGTAGCGTGGCTGACTCCTACATAGGTTTAGGTATCAATCTGATTGATACAAGTCCATAAGGAACTTAGCTAAGGGTCAGATAATGAGTCTTAAAACCAAACTACTATTTGTCTCCATGTCTTGGGTAGCAGTGTACAGTAAAAATGCCAAATTCTGAAAAATATGGCACATGCTTTAGATATGTAAACATTGCCAGTTAACCTTACATATAACCTCTAATAAAGTATATATATTTGAAATCTGTACAACATTTGCAATTTTAATATAGCTCTGAAGGATAAGTAAACTGATATTTTCTGTGATTTTTAGAGCTGTGAATACCATGGTAACAGCTTAAAAAATTCTCAAAAATTGCAAAATATTATGATATTTGACCCAAAATGGCACAATTCTCTACACAATTTTTTTTCTGAAACCTATTTAAAATTAAATATCTCTATCCCAAAGACAGAATTAATCTTGTTTGGACATATGTTGTAAATTAAGTTTTTCCGCTATCTTACCTTTTCTGTGGGCTTCCATTTTGCGCTGTAGGCGAAACTAAATTTCCTGTGTAAACACACGTTCGGAAAATCCGGATATTTAAAATCCGGAACCAATTTATTGATTTTTGTTTTAATAAATGTGAAGCCTGTATGTACTACTTCATACTGGATATACCAATTATAGTGTACATTTATTTTTTCATTTTTTATACATATCATAATACAGGAGTTATTTGCTTAACAAAAAAATTGCCCATGGCCAGGCTGTCTTACTGTGGTGTGCTACCTTATACATCACTTTTGTTAATTCTAATTTTATTAAAAACCCCATGAATGTCTAGAATATGTTCCGACGAACAAAATGACATATCGGGTTACTGTGTATCTTTAATAGTCACCGAGTATTGCTGATTTCCCTGACAGGTGTATTTTGACAACATTTTCTCCCAATCCAGTAATAAGGGGAGGTAATTTTAAAGATGAAAACTCCCATAATTCTGTATATCTCTTGAATAAAGTTGTGTTTTGAGTTGAATGTGGTACTTTGAGTCTCTGTGCATGTAATCAAGCAAAAAATACTATACAACTATCAAATTTAGCCTTGTAATATGACGTCATAGTTACCATGACGTCATCAGTAACTATGACGTCATCAGATGGTATCTATGACGTCATAAATACTCAATGGTGTCATAATAAATAACCAAATTCCTTTCCAAACCTCAGCTTAGCAACACATGCAATATTCTAACTGATAAATCATGACATGACATCCAAGATTTCAAAATGTCATGCCTATGACATCACAGTCATCTGTTTCCACCCCGGTAATTCAGATATGTACCAATGATCATATGAAAGTGTCCGCTGATCCCATTTCATGCGGAAAATGCTATTTTTTCTGCTTTACCGAAGGAAGTGACAATAATTGACAATATTGTATCAACCGTACACTCCATCAATTGAAATTACATGCTTACCAATGTATAAATAAATTGAAAATAATGGTTTCACCAAATATTTCAAAAAATAACACTTACTGTAATAGTTTCCATGGATACGGGGTAATAAATCAGGTAAAACAAACCAGAATTCAGTCTATATGGTTTGTTAGATACCCAATAAGTTATTTTGGGTTTGTTATAATACAAAGAATATCTTTTCAATTTACACTGACTTATTAACATTATGCTTAATTAACCCACCCTTAAAATGGGTAAATATGCGAGTTACCTCCCTTGATTCCTCTAATATGACAAGCCAGATAATAAACAAGTTTTAAATTGTTTTTATGCATTTTTGAGCAAAAATGAACTAAAATGAAGCTTAATCAAGCATAATTAAGCACAATTTCCAAAAAATAACATTTTTCAGCCCTTATAAGGTAGCAGTGTACAGTAAAAATGCCAAATTCTGAAAAATATGGCACATGCTTTAGATATGTAAACATTGCCAGTTAACCTTACATATAACCTCTAATAAAGTATATATATTTGAAATCTGTACAACATTTGCAATTTTAATAGAGCTCTGAAGGATAAGTAAACTGATATTTTCTGTGATTTTTAGAGCTGTGAATACCATGGTAACAGCTTAAAAAATTCTCAAAAATTGCAAAATATTATGATATTTGACCCAAAATGGCACAATTCTCTACACAATTTTTTTTCTGAAACCTATTTAAAATTAAATATCTCTATCCCAAAGACAGAATTAATCTTGTTTGGACATATGTTGTAAATTAAGTTTTTCCGCTATCTTACCTTTTCTGTGGGCTTCCATTTTGCGCTGTAGGCGAAACTAAATTTCCTGTGTAAACACACGTTCGGAAAATCCGGATATTTAAAATCCGGAACCAATTTATTGATTTTTGTTTTAATAAATGTGAAGCCTGTATGTACTACTTCATACTGGATATACCAATTATAGTGTACATTTATTTTTTCATTTTTTATACATATCATAATACAGGAGTTATTTGCTTAACAAAAAAATTGCCCATGGCCAGGCTGTCTTACTGTGGTGTGCTACCTTGGTCTCTTCTTTATTTCTCTTGTAAGTTATGTTTCTTCTTCGGATTGCATCAACATCATCAGTAATTATGTCAAGTTGTCTATGCTTTTTATACAATGTCAAATTTGATCAAGTAAAAGAACACTTAAGTTATCTGCCCTTAGACCAGTAGCTTTTAGCTATGATAAACAAACTTTGTTTGGAAGTATGGGAATACCCATACTATAAATCACTATCCCCAGGACTGTGATCACTACTCAAATACAACCAAGAGTTATATCAAGTTAAATAATTTAATTATGGAGTATTTAAAGATGACATACAATTCTTACAACCTATCAACTATCAACCAATCAACTCTACACCTCTCTCACATGACTCTCACACCTATGATCAACTAAATTTATGAATATTGACAATGAAGGATTTGAATAAATGAAGAATGGAATATACAGTGTTAGATATAAATTTCTAAACCCTCATTCCAGCAATCTCCAGCCTTTTAAACTTGAATAAAAAGTAAGTTATCTATTAAAGTGAAGAAAAATTCCCTTCTAATAAATAGTTATTTTTATAATTAATCCCAGTGATGACAAAGATAAAACCCTCCCCTATGAAAAATAATAATGTTTTAACCTAGCCTTCCCTAAATTTAGTAAAGTAAAGTTCTAATATTCCCTAATTTAAATTCACCAAAAATTACTATAACATTCCCACATTTAGTACATAAATACACACAGGGACATACACAAGACAAGACAGCCGCTTTGGGAAATGAGGAAATAGCCTCTGACATCCCTAGCGGAGAAAACACGGAGAGACATCACACAACGTACACCCACCTAAGCTTCTAGGATAGAAGTGACTAAAAAAATCCAACACAACAAAACTACGCTGGAGCGTTGCTGGATTACCATAGTAACCACGCGAGATTATTCCCTTGCTGGAATCTTGCTGGAAAATATTGCGTACACAATTAACGATATTACGTACAATGATAAAATTCAACTTCAACTTACATACAGATTCCGTTACACTTCCAACCACGTACGACTGCAAACCGAAACTACAAAAATATCCTGTTGTTCTAAAAATAGTAAATCTTTCCACACAATAACTTGCGTACTACGTCACTTCCGACTCTCGCTTCCTGTAAACAACCATGCTTTACCTTGCTGACTCTCTCTCTCTCGTGCATCGAGCTGAACTACTAATAAATACCTACATAACAGGTAATGAATATAATGAATATAACGTTCCGAACTATCTATAATATTTTCTGGTAACATTTTATAATATTTCGTATCAATTATCGCTAGATCTATAATATTGCTCAAAACATGTAAAAGACTCATCCAACTCCCGGACCCGTGCTGTCACACTACTCCCCCCTTAAAATTTGTTCATGTCCCCATGAACGACATACTACTATCATAACAATATTAACAAAATGTTATACTACCAAATAATACAGTCATTTGGTAGGCTATATATTTAATTATGTATAGATGTATTGAAACAAATATAAGATATCGTATTACTTAGTAGTTGATGTTCAGACTTTTCTATATGTTATAAATAGTATTTTACTGTAAGATAGACTTGTAACTTACAAGATAATTTATAATTAGTTTACTGGAGATAATAAATATATAGATGGACTGATAATCTTGATATCCATATCTTTATGTTATAGTATTACTATAAGATAAACTTGTAACTTACATGTAGGATACTTATTCATCAGTTTACTGAAGATAGTAAATATATATATGAACTGATAATCACTTTGATTTTAAAATGTTATTATGATGATAGGAAATATATATACTTATACTGTATATACTCCAAACACAGATATATACACAGTCTATAGGTTCTCCTTATCCAAACGAAGTTTCTTCCTTGAGGGTTGATTCAGGAGAAGGTCTAGTTTGTCCTCCAGCCTCCTTTGTCCCTTCTTCAACTCCTAAATGTCCTTCGAAAGTTCTATCAATAGGGTAGCAGTGTACAGTAAAAATGCCCAATTTTGAAAAATATGACACATGTCTTAGATATGTAAACATTGCCAGTTAACCCTACATATAAACTCTAATAATAAAGTATATATATTTGTAATCTGTACAACATTTGCAATTTTAATACAGCTCTGAAGGATAAGTTAACTGATATTTTCTGTGATTTTTAGAGCTGTGAATACCATGGTAAGCTTAAAAAATGCTCAAAAATTGCAAAATATTATGATATTTGACCCATAATACGACAATTCTCTACACAATTTTTTTTCTGAAACCTATTTAAAATTAAGTATCTCTATCCCAAAGACAGAATTAATCTTGTTTTGACATATGTTGTAAATTAAGTTTTTCCGCTATCTCACCTTTACTGTGGGCATCCATTTTTCGCTGTAGGCAAAATTAAATTTCCTGTGTAAACACACTTGCGGAAAATCCGGAACCAATTTATTAATTTTTGTTTTAACAAATGTGAAGCCTGTATGTACTTCTTCATACTGAATATACCAATTATAGTGTACATTTATTTTTTCATTTTTTATGCATATCATAATACAGGAGTTATTTGCTTAACAAAAAAATTGCCCATGGCCAGGCTGTCCTACTGTAAAACTCCCATGAATGTCTAGAATATGTTCTGACGAACAAAATGACATATCGGATTACTGTGTATCTTGAATAGTCACCGAGTATTGCTGATTTTCCTGAGAGGTGTATTTTGACAACTTTTTCTCCCAATCCAGTAATAAGGGGAGGTAATTTTGGAAATGAAAACTCCCATAATTCTGTATATCTCTTGAATAAAGTTGTGTTTTATGTTGAATATGGTACTTTGAGTCTCTGTGCATGTAATCAAGCAAAAAATACTATACAAATATCAAATTTAGCCTTGTTATATGACGTCATAGCTACTATGACGTCATCAGTAACTATGACATCATCAGATGGTATCTATGACGTCATAAATACTCAATGGTGCCATAATAAATAACCAAAATCATATCCAAACCTCAGCTTAGCAACACATGCACTATTCTAACTGATAAATAATGACATGACATCCAAGATTTCAAAATGTATTTCGTATCAATTATCGCTAGATCTATAATATTGCTCAAAACATGTAAAAGACTCATCCAACTCCCGGACCCGTGCTGTCACACTATGGTTGACAATTAGTATGTATATTTAATTATGACCTGGGGTTTGAAGGCGTAGTAATGTTTGCAGAAGTGGAAGTGCACCAGGGAGCAAACTCCATTGTGTTATTGTTTTTGGTAGAAAGGGCGGTTGTTTATCTTCAAAGGGTTGTATGTCTTTGACAGTGTGTGGATTTTGAGGGCTGTATGATCCTATCTACATTTAGATGAAGAATGCATAATAAGGCTAGGAATTACATATATTTTTTAAACATTATTATTCTAAATCTTGTTTGTATTTAAGCCACAATATAGTACCTTAGTGTAATGGTGACCAGCAAAAAGATAAATTCATTTTGGTGACAAATTTAATATTGTGTCATTGGGTCAGTGTTACATGCGACAGGACATGTGCAAGTGCATATATGCATGTGCTTTGAGCCATGTCAATGAAAGGACATTCAATGATTTATTATTTTTATTCATTGTCCCCTTTTAGTAGATCTATATATCAAGTTATGCAATTTCTGCTAATATTCACTATAAATTGGCAAAAGTTCCGGCCTATCACAAGGAGACTTAACACGAACATACCGCAGCCTCCCTAAAACCCACATACGCACTCGCCACACGCATGCATGTCGCACGCACGGTAGGCCGTCCTTAAATGACCCTAGCTGTTAATAGGACGTTAAACAAAATAAACCAACCAATCAAACCATGAAATCTGAAGGGTTCAATTTGGTTTTATTTGTTTACAAAATATGATCAATTGTGTAATTTACACCAAGCAAAACCAAAAAGTAAAATACTGCGAGTGTTTTTTGTCCATCAAAGATCTTATCCTTACTTGGTGTTAAATTTCAGGAGAACGCAAAAGATTAAAACCCAATGCTGTCCCTTCAGTAGTCTCATTCTCATCTAGAAATACTGCCAGTCCTTCTGCTAAAACACATAGTGAACGTCAAAAGAGACGAGAAGACATAGTTACTCCTAGTGATATAGAGCCCACCCCTAGTGTAGGAGACAGTGTTATCATAGAAAGTGTGACAAATATTGAACATTTTGAAAATGATAAATGTCAATCATTCAGTGATATGTCTGTTCAGTGCGAGATTCAAGGGGGAAGACAAGGATATTCCATTGAAAATTATCGCAGCTATCCAAAGATGCTCAAATACTATACAGGTTTCGATGACTATGACCATTTCAGGCTGTTTTTTAATATACTTGGCCCAGCTGCACATGATTTGCAGCTCAAATGCTCTGTCTTGTCAACAGAAAATTAGTTGTTTTTAACACTTATGAAGTTACGCAGAGCAACAGAAAACATTGAACTTGGTCATCTCTTTCATATCAGTGAAACAACTGTTTCAACTCTGTTAAATGTTTGGATAAATTTTCTATATTTCCACTTGAAAGAACTTGATATTTGGCCCTCACGAGATATTGTGGATGAACGCATGCCAGAGAACTTTTCCCACTTTAGCAATACACGAGTTATTTTCTTTAAAATATTGAATTCAAATCTTTCACATTCAAAGGTTGCTCTTGGATCTAGAATATTGTACATATGTTTTGTTATTCAGAACTTCAGACAATCCATAGTAAGTTAAATATATTGACTTTCAAAATCTTACAAGCTCATCATCTTTATAAGCTTGTTCCAGAAACATAACAGACTAGCCCGAATAAATAGCATAAAATCATTCCATATATCAGATTTACCAAGAAAAAAAAATCTTTGAAAAATGGCTCTTGTAAAGCATCTGTAATGACTTTAAAGAATTTGTGCATCCACTGTACTGTACTTATGATAATAAAGTGCAATATCACTTATAAAAAATGTACCCTATACATGTATGTATTATCTGGGCTCCTGGTCAATAGCTGTTAATAGGACGTTAAACAAAATAAACCAAACCAAACCAAACTGGTCAATAATGACTAAAATAAAATGATCCCAGCATTTTCATCAATGTTAGTATCTGATACCTGTTTATTCTGAGAACAGCATTATTCTTGATAAATGTGTTCTTTAAAAAAATATTTTGTCAAACCGACAACAGTTTTCACAACACACCATTCATACCAATTGTTTATAGTCGGGGCATTATATTATTTTACACAGTAGGCAAAAAATAGCATTTCCGCCAAAATTCATTATGAATTATTTTTAAGCTTTTGCAACCTAGAAACCAACTCACCAACAACATTGTACAGGGTATTTGTAACATATAAAAATACTTCTAGATTTGCCATTATGTGAATTATGGCATAAATAACTTATTAAGATTGCAAAACTATATTTCCCTGCAACAAACTTCCTGTAGTATTTCTGGTAAAATAATTCTAATTTTGGCAACAAACTACCTGACCAAAAAGAACTACCAACATAAATTTCCTCTACAAAAATATCTTTAAAAGTAAAGAATACAAAAAAGCACCTCTGTTTCTTACAAATGTTCAGTTGTCCTTGAATTTGATAAAAATAATCTTCTCTCCTGGTGCCATTTCTTGCACACACTTTGCTTCTTTGTAGTTTCGTCAATCTCCAGAACTTCTTTCATAGATGACACCTTGTACTTGTAGATAATGTACAAACCCCATACTGAACCCAATTTTTTTTCTTTTTAAGAATTTGACAAAGTTCACAAATAATAAACTTTGTAAATAACCCATTGGTATAATCACTCTATCTGTATTACTTTTATGATCCCATTTGCTGCAATTACTTTATTTAAAAACACAGTTTATGCAATATCCTTCATCATGATATCAGTATTATTATTTTGGATGGGGAGTGGCAGAAAATGGTGTTAAGCATAATTCTTTGACAATCATGTATGCCTCATAAGGAAATAAAGCATTATATAACATATTTCTTTGATTTTGATAACCATACCTTAATTCCAGCATCAACCCAATGTTCTGTCATTGATAGTGTAGTGTAGTCATGGTCTCTTGCTGCCACTTGTATATTCGTCTTCGGCATAAGATATCTGTTTCAAAATTACTGAATGTTATTGTTATGTGTGCATTCCCCACTATATACTATTTAGTAATTACATAATATAAGGTCATTAATAGTAGACAATGTAATGTAATTTGAAATTTGACTGTTTTTTGCTATCGAGTATTATTCTGGATATAACTTTGTATAACTCTTGACATTTTTGCATAATGATACTTGATAACTTATAATAACTGTAATTTATGGCTACTGAAAAGAATTAAAGATGTAATAGTTTTCCAATGTTAATATATTTCATTACAATAATGCACTTCAATGACTAGTGTTTATCATTTTACCTAAACGCAGCCTCCCAAAACACACATACGCACTCACCACACGCATGCATGTCGCACGCACGGGAGGCCGTCCTTAAATGACCTTAGATGTTAAAAGGACGTTAAACAAAATAAACCAAACCTAAACGCAAGGTCTTTGGATGATAATGCACAATAGTTGATCACTTGGCTCCTTACAAATGAATTATATCCATTATTGCCTCTGAACGTCTCAGGTCTTAGATCATCCATGTTAATGTCAAAGTTGGATTCAATATCCTCAGCCTTTACTGGTGAACCTGTGACAGACAAAACAGATCAATGTTAGTTACTTTAAGTTTTCATTGGCGAAGTTCAATATTGAATACAGTAACATACAGCAAATAATTATACAAATATTTATTAAACAGATATATATATATAAATAGTGAGTTGAGAATTATGATGTTATATTGACACACATGGTCTGTTGTAATGTAGTGAACTTATGCATTATATATTTTCGTTCGGACTGGAGATGTAAAATTCCCCTAAATCGAGGTTGTATATTCTTTATAGCCATCATACTGGAATGAATATACTTAACTGAAATAAAACAGTTTTAAATAGTAGCAGTTCTGGTTTACATTATTTTTAGGTAAATGCTTATTATATACATGGTTTATAACATCTTGTCATTTACTTATCACTATACAGTGGAACTTCGTTAACTGG
Source organism: Pecten maximus (assembly GCF_902652985.1). Taxonomy (NCBI): domain Eukaryota; kingdom Metazoa; phylum Mollusca; class Bivalvia; order Pectinida; family Pectinidae; genus Pecten; species Pecten maximus. The sequence continues at coordinate 22,077,106 of NC_047024.1, read as the reverse complement.
AACTCGGAAAACTCGAATACCCCGCTTAACTCGAAGTACATCGTCAGTCCCGGCCGAATTATCTCTTTATCTTAGTAAAGAAAACTCGGAAAACTCGAAAAACTCGGATAATACGAAGTGAAAATTTGGTCCCAACAATAAAAATCCTATTTGAAATGATCAAATAACGCGAAGTATAATTTTCGTGTTCAACAACGATCGGTGGTAAACGCCAACATTTTTTAACAGCTAAATTCCGTTTGTAATACTGGATATATCGGCACTACAAACCTACATGCTATTATAAGTGTTTCATAAATTCATTAAAGAAATTGTCGGTGGAATCTTATAACAACAACTCTTGGTGATAAAAAGTACTGCTTTACTTACAGCAGGTAATTTCCTAAGGCGGTCGCCGATATTAGTACACACGATAGTCAATAACTCATCTACCCGCTCGCTCAAGCGGAACTAATCTCTGACATACCGGTAGATCTACTCAGCTGATGTTTTTACAGGTGTAGAAATGAAACAGTCACCGGTGCCTATTAAATCTTTAAACTGCTGAAACAATAGCGTAATTACTGCCGAGGTGTTCAGAGTACGACTGTAACGGTCAGCGCTATCTATTAAATCGGATAACATGCCAACTCAGTAACAGTAACATTTTATACGCACATGCGCAGCCCAACTTCCGGTGCTAATACACATGGAAATGGCGTGGTTATCAATAAAACGTAAGTAGGCCTATCAAACAGTATTTTATATGTCCAATATAAGGTAATGGTTCTGTTACGTTTTACATACAATCTCTGTTAAACTTAAACGGTTATTTGATTTGACATGAATAAAGTGTTATTCTGTCGAATTCCGTTTTATCGTTATTCCTTTTGCAAACATGACTTGCACATCAGATCGTTATTGAAGTGACTAAGTGAAAGAAACTTTATCGTGACTGTATATCAGCAAACCTACACCAAACTACAAGTGACAGAACGAAACATGACATACATATTTACATGTATTGACCAGTCTTCACACTAAACTGATGAGCGACAGAGCGGAGTTATAATGATTATATAATGTTGACAAATATTGACCAAAATTTTCACCAAAAATGATAACTCGCTTAATTCGAACACTCGGATAACTCGAAGTTTTTTCGTGGTCCCGTCGACTTCGAGTTAACGAAGTTCCACTGTATATCATTTTTTTTTATGACACCATGTCTTTGATCCATGAAAAAACAGCACATAATTTTATATATAATAATGAAAACAGAAACAATTTAACAACAGCAAACAAAAAAGTCTTGTGGGTATGTTCATTGACTTTAGTAACATGTTACCATATTAGAACAACGTTCTGAAAAGGACCTGAAAATTTTCAATTAACCAAAGGCGGATTTATAAAACTATGAGTTTCTTTGAAAGCTTCAACTTTGTAAATGGACATTCAGCGATATTAAATGGAGCCATTTTTCAGAAATGACCATCTGCCACTGGTTTATTGATTTCGGTTAAAAAAACACAAGCAAATTGAACAAACACTTCTTTTGTAATTGCCTTGATAATTCTTCTTTGGTTTGTGAAAAGTTTGTAGATGGTCAGTGCAACTTCCCCGAACAGCAAGCCTACCAGTTTTAATAAACTGTATAAGCACGAGGAGAATAGCTGCAACATGCTTGCATGTCCCACATGGACCTTTGCCAGGTGGACATTTACAATCAGTATTGATTATTTCACCATTTGCTCCAAGTCTAACCTTGTAGTTGTAAGAAATCTGTAAAAAAAACATACCACATTGGACTAAATTATAGTGTTGCAAATCTTAAGTCATGAAGCATGGTTATAAGAGCTAAAATCATGTGATTTTTTTTGTCTGGTGTATTGCAATTGTGTTAGCTTACCTTTTTCTTCATTGCCGGTGCAACTGTTCCAGTCAGAAACACATCATGTCCGTCTGCTTTGAAGCTGCATGCCTCCACCCTCCCTGATTCCATAAGCAAGCGACCTTTGGAAATAGCCTGAATATCCGACTGGCAGTGGTTGTATGCTGCCATTCTATACAAAAAATAACCTACAAAAAAGTTGATATAAATCATAGGTTAGGTAAATGTACAAACAAAATTACATCAAAATGTAAATGATAATTAAAGCTCAGAGATGATGATAAATAAAACGTTAGTTTTATCCAATTTAATTCAATTGCTTCAAATATTCTACAAAACACTTTTACATGTTTCACAGTTTAACATGTTTCCATGTTATGTCCTGTAAAGATATAGCCATATGTTTGTTACTGTACCACTGTGTTACTGTATCATACATGTCAGAATGTATTCAAAGGATAAATATTTACACTTACACTGAATATGCCGGCTTCAAAATGTAAATCACACACCAATGCATGTAAAAATATGACAAACAATCCTTAATTTATTAGTAAAATTTGCAATATACCTTCTACCTGTTCCATTCCGAGAGTTGGCATTTGATTTTTGTGGTCAAGGGTCAACTGCCGAAACCCGAATATCCCTACTGGCCAATTAGGCAACGCAGCAGGTCTTGGTAAAAACACAACATTGTCCCTAAAGTTGTGGTTCCTGTCGTATGCCTCTAACCTGAAATTAATATGAAACAATACACTTGAGACTTACAATTAACATGTAATTTGACAACATAGTATTCATAGTATTGAAAAAAATAGATTTCTGAAACATCCCCTGTGTATAGAAAGTTGAGCCAAGAATAAAATGTCTGGCAGCCACTGATTGGCCAGTATGTTATGAAGTAAGAAAATAGATATGTAGCCTGATAGGTAACTATCAATAAGAAATGTTGATATAAATTTCGTAAGTCCGATTGATTTTTCCCATAAGTTCAGGTAATAATAATTCACAGGTAAACATTTCAGATTTTTGAGAATTTTTACTGCGAAATTCACCCAATTGCAAAATGGCTACCCAGGAGAAAATTTGAGCTGAAGGACCCAACTTTTTTAAATTTTGATTAGGTGTTATATAAGACCATCAATTTTAATTATAAACCATAATTGTCATATTGAATTCAAGAATTTGAATGAAATCCTCCAAAATGTTAAGGCCCTGCAGGTAGGGCGTAAGAATTGTGCCTGCTGCCCCCATTCCATGATCGTAAGAGGCGACTAAATTTGGGATCTTATCTTTTCTCTTCTTTCTTAACAACTTTCTTCTTCCTAATGTCTCCCTTGACAATGCCCCACTTTTGGCCTTTAGTTGAACGTTCGCCCCTGTTGGGAAGTCTTTGGGTTCTGTCCCCTGGCCGAGACATACCAGAGTCATTAAAAATGGCAGTTGCTACTCCTGCTTAGCGCTCAGCATATTAGGAGTGGGACGACTGGTTCGCCCGTTATCAGTATAATGTGACCGGGTGGGGTGTCCTGCTGGGTGTCTTCGGCAGTATGCTTCAGTGAGGTAGCACTATAAATCGGCAAAAGTTCAAGCCTATCACAAGGAGACTTAACACGAACATACCGCAGCCTCCCAAAACACACATACGCACTCACCACACGCATGCATGTCGCACGCACGGGAGACCGTCCTTAAATGACCTTAGCTGTTAATAGGACGTTAAACAAAATAAACCAAACCAAACCATCTTTGCTATTATTATTACATATTTCATCAAAATTTTTCTATGTTTTGGAGAATTTGCCCCAGTTTAATGGGATTTTTTCTTGATGGGGAATTTGTTTTTATTTAAAGGGAAAACATCATCAGTTGGAAGTACTATCCAGTATTTTGAAAAAAACGATAAACAAAATGTCAAAAATCTTATATAGAGTTTTACAGATTATCCTGACAACAAATTCACCAACATCTCATGCAAAATAAGTTTTATTCTTTGAATTTTAGTGCTCAGTGAGCCAATATTATGTTCTTTCGTCGTTAAATGATTCTTGTCTACCATGCACACCGAATTGATATAATGTGCTCACAAGAAAATGAATTGTGTTCCTCTGAACATCGTGTGAGGAACCACCATAGGATAGTACAATAGATAAATTTTAGAAAACTGAATTCTTTTGTCGCACTTAAACAGAGAAGCATGACGTTTATCTTTGTTGATTTATTATGACTTACTCTGGCTAATTTTACATGTGTAGTAAACAAACAACTATATTGAGATTAGCTTCATGCGTTTTCCTCTCTATACCCATTGCATAGTTCCATAGTAATTTTCATCCGTGCATAAATAAATTTACAATTATTTTACAGGCGAAGACATCACAGCCAATACACTGAGTTTCATGGTTTTCCTTCTGGCCCAGAATCCTGAATGTTACAAAAAGTATTTTGCGTTTTGTTTACTGAACATTCCAAGGAAATGTAAATTGATAATCATAAATATACACCGTATATCAACTACATAGAGTAACTATCAAATGACTATAAAACATGTTCAAATCTAAAATATGAAGTGCATATAAAGTACTAGTTATGGCATTGTCATTTGAATGCATTGACGATATTTAACAGATAACAGAATTGATAATTTGGCGCACCAATGTTATTTTCTACAGAAGTATGTCGATGTAAGAAAGTGTAATAAGCCCAATGATGACTCAATGTCAATACACAATGTTTATAACTCCATACAGATTACAGGAGGAAATTGATACCAACGTGGCTGCCGTGTCTGTAATAACACCTGATGAGATTGACGACTTACCTTACCTGGATATGGTGATGAAGGAAACACTTCGTCTTTATCCGATCATCAAGTCAACTTACAGAGAAACTGGACGCGAATGTAATATAGGAGGGTATACCCTTCCTATCGGAACTGATATAGTGGTATGTGCTGCTTCAGAAAAGATGTCAATGTATTTACACATTTTTTTATAGATTAATTACAGAGTAGACATGCCTTCAAAATTGATAAACCTCGCAGTTTTAAGTAATATGGTTGCGTCTTTGTCTTTTAAACAGATCAATCTATTGAATTAAATGCATTAAGAATACCGATATGTTGATTGGTATCATCGCCTTAAGGAGTTAACCGTTCACTGAATTACCCCAAAGCTTTTGAATATGTTTATGTGTAACTAGTCTAGATTGTCTTTCGGTCTTTGAAGCTAAACAAAGAGTATTGCTTTCTATGTAAATATTAGTATTTGTTTTCATGGACATACATATCATATGTCTAATAGTGAGTACATTAATTTGCATATCAAAACCAAACCTTATTCTTCTTTGGAAAGTGCTTTGTGTGTACTTCTGTTTTCAGCATCGGTGAAGATTGGCTCTTATCTAAATAAATGCTTGAGTGGATATAGAGAGATATGTAACTATGTCATCTTGTTGTAACGATTATGCATAATTGTATCGGGAAAGGGCTTTATATAAGTTGTATAACTTGTGCCCAACCCTTTGTAAAGTTCAGTTACAAATAAAAATATGTTGTTTAAATCAAAAGTCTTCTATGTTATACCAGGTGAGTTTTTACGCCACGAGCAGATCTTCCAAAACATTGACGGATCCTCATCTTTTCATACCCGAACGATTCGACTCAACGGCAAAAGAAAGGTATCTATTGAAACAAAGAAAGAAGAGCAGCTCTAAAATAAGTGTTTCCATACAATGATACAATGCCTTGATAGGAAATCAAACTCTCATTTTCATTTATATTTTTGTCCATATTATGTCGTCGTTTTAAGTTGGAATTACAGTATCGTTGTAATGCTGGGTTCCTGTTGGTTTTTTTTCTTCTCAATAACATTTACATATACAATAACAGTCATCATTTTGTAATAGTTATTTTAAATCTTTCATTTTCATAGTTGCTACATACGTGTCTACCCCGTTTTCAGCTGGCCCGCACACTTGTATTGGAAAGAAATTTGCACAGGTAGATCAGCTTTGTTTTAGAGATTTTTTTGCAAATGTCGGTGAAATATTTAGACGAACTATAACCACTCATAATTCCTCCATTCAACATTAAGTTTCAATTCTATGTTGTTTTAACAGCGGGTTTGTGTATTTTGCAGACGAGACGGGCGACAAAGAAACCTTATTAGTTTTATGTACATTTTGTATATCTGAAAAATGCACTTAACACAAAATTATTCTGATTGATTCCATATAAACATGTATTCTTTATATGCACACCTTTTGTCATGACCTTTAGATGCATAATAATCTGTAAGTCGTAAATATCGTTATTTTCTTTAATTTGACCTAACAGATAGAAACAAAGATCATAATGGCAAAGATCATCCAAACCTTCCACTTTGAGCTGGTTCCGGGACAAGCCATGGGTACCATGCTACACCCTGCAGGTGGCGCCATGTGCTTTCTGCGACAAAGGAAGGAAACAAAGGGGACAAAAGGCGAAAATCGAAGAATAAGAATCAAAACATTTATAGCGTCTTGAATGTGTAATTTATATAAGTAACAATACACGTCGCTCTTCGTTCGTAATGCAGCGTTCACAATGTTGAATATAATTAACATTTTTGTAGTATCTGCTTTGATTATTTTGGCAATTATTAAATTTTGTGTTGTATACCCATCCCCTCAATATGTAGATTATAATCAAAGCTAATTAATCTCGCTTTATATAGTTTTGCAGTATACTTATAATATGTTTTTGTATCATTTTTTCATCTTGGCATGAATCGATTCGGATATCAAAATTATATATCACAAATCTCCATAATTCATTATATGATTTTGATTAATTTTGTTATTGTTTCATAGAGCCTAATAATTAAATGCTAAAGTTATTCTAGTTGGTATATTGTGACCACCTCAATTGTAATCTTCAGAACGTTAACGTCGGTAATGATATATTCCAATTCCTGTCCGATATATTGACTTAAAGGATAAAGAATATAAATATACTGTGTTGACTCTTGTATCTGAAAAAAATGTATAAGTAGTGCCATCGCCTATATTGTAAGCGAATTGTTTGTTTTAACATTTTGTAAAAATATGTTGAATACATGATATATTTTTAATAAATTAAGTGTATATCTATTGATATGACTTTTGTCGTTTCTCTATAACACTGTTTAATTGTTCTACAATACAGAGGATAGTTTTCTTAAATGTCCCTTATATTATATCGTACTGTTCATAACAGTGATGTAGATCTATGTTTATGTCCATATATAGCGATCGACTCGACCTGTTATATAAGGACATAAACATAGATTTACGTCACGGGCCTGTTATCCATAATGCATTGCGAGGTTCAGCCAATCGTCTAAATGAGATGTGATCACATGATCTGTTTAACTACACAGTTTCATTAGATAATGATTTGTCAATCATGTTGCAAAAAGTGCAATGGGTAAAAGAATATGGCTTATCAAACGGTAAACATTGTCGAAATGTTAACTATACACATAAATTCAATATTCTACCTTTGGAATTTGTTATTTAGATGTTAACAAAGACACAAAAACTGGTATCCAAATTCAATCAATTTACAATGTGTTCATTTACTAGTTCCCGAACACTGAAAAATTGCAGTAATATTGTTTTGCTAGCTGTTTTAATTTTCTCAACTTTCATTCTTGTCACCCATTCATCTTTTACACTTTCAGATTTAATATCAAATTTTGAGTGGGAGAATATGATAACGAGGTGCGGGTCAGTTGATATTGCGTGTGAAAACTTTAGCAAAATTTATTTAGATTTTGCTCATATATGTATTCCATTCAAAGAGATTACGATTAGACCTAAAGATAAACCGTGGATGACATCGGAACTAAGGAAAAACATTAGGGTTCGTGACAGATTACATAAGAAAGCTCGTTCTTCTTCTCTTCAGCATTATATAAACAAATTTAAGGCTCAGCGAAATAAGGTCAATAATATGAAGAAACATGCTCGTCAAAATTTTTATGAAAATGTTAACGGACTAATTGATCAGTATTCTTCCTCAGATCCTAAAACATATTGGAGATTAATAAAGAAACTCATGAAATATTCGGGTAACTCCCAATCTATTCCTACTCTTATAGATCCAGCTTTAGGAAATATAGTTACGAACGACGGTGAAAAAGCAAATATTTTAAATAAGTATTTTTGCTCTATAACCGAAGTTGATGATAGTAATTCAAATATTCCTATTTTAGAACAAAAAACCGATAAAACACTTAGCTCGTTAAGGGTAGACTCATCAGAAATTATTGATATATTGAAAGTTTTAAAATTAGGCAAAGCCTCTGGTCATGATGGGATAAGCCACTATATGTTGAAACATACTGCACAGTCAGTTTCAAAGCCGCTTGACATTCTTTTTAACTTATCACTTTCCTCTGGTATCTATCCAAATATGTGGAAAATGGCCACCGTTATGCCATTGTTCAAAAAAGGTGATAGGTACTCTGCGTCTAATTACAGACCAATATCTATATTATCAACCGTAGGTAAAGTTTTCGAGCGTGTTATTTATAAACATATCCACAATAACTTTATTGAAAATTCTCTCTTTTACAAGTATCAATCGGGTTTTATGCCTGGTCACTCCACTGTTCATCAACTAATTGAAATATATCACAATATCTGTTTAGCCCTTGAGGAGAAAAAACACGTTTGCTTAGTATTTTGTGACATATCAAAAGCATTTGATCGTGTATGGCATAAGGGTTTGTTAATTAAATTAAATTCCTACGGTATATCTGGTAAATTGTTGACATGATTAAGTAACTATCTTACAAACAGAAAACAAAGAGTATTCATATACAATTCTTTCTCTGATACTGGTAATATTAAGGCAGGGGTACCACAGGGCTCTATCCTTGGTCCCCTACTATTCTTGATTTATATTAATGATATTGCTGAAGTTACGCTTTCTGCTTCACGTCTTTTTGCTGATGATACTTCACTTATGAGTACATCTGCCTCTTGTAATGAAATTGAAATAAGTATTAACCAGGACTTGGCATCATTAAGTTCTTGGGCAGAGAGATGGTTGGTAGATTTTAATCCATGTAAAACAGAAGTCATTTTTATTTCGAACTCTAATAATTTAGAATTATATTATATTTAATTATATTGCTTTTGTTGCCATGGAAACCATCACAGGATTCACACGGTTTTGTTATATATGTTACAGGAACTGAACATCATCAGTATGATGTTGGACAATGCTTCTTTCAGTGAGTGGAGTCTAAGGGACTTCCTAACTTCGCTTATAATTCCCAGGAGGTCCGGTGAGAAACTGGAAAGAGTTGTCTACCTTTGACACCTAGATCTAATTTATGGAATTCCAAAAATAGGCAATTTATTGAGATCAACAAATGATTTATGGAATTACATAAATGAATTATGGAAATCAATAAATGTATTATGGATATCCATGAATGGGTACTTTTTTCCACTTTGGCTTGCAATAGAAATAGAGTTGAAACAAACACCGAAAGTTTTCCATTTGGAATCTCAATATCACATACCGTATTTGTCCTGATAAGCGCGCAGGGCGCGGGTAATTGACAGTGGAGGCGCCCTTATTAAGATTAGTTATTCTGAAGTTTTATGAAACAGACTATACCGTAAAGCAGAATACCAAAGGCTGTGGAAACGGTAAAATATTCAGTCAAAAAACATTCCAGATGAAGATATCTATTCATTATCATATATTCAGCTTAAACATCACTTGAATATTCCTTTAAACTTGTAAACCTTGCCAGCTGATCTTTAGACCAGAGAACATGTGTTCCAGTATTTATGTTCAAATGGAACTCTTTTGTGTTCTATTTATAGACATAGGTGATTTCCCAGATCATATCAGACATCATTTTCTTTGACCTAATAATGGATTTACAATGTCTTTTACTAGCTTTCTGTTCTGAACAAAAGTTATTATTGAACACATAAAGTAGCAAAACATTTCACATGAATTATTACTTTTGAAAACCATTTTGACGCATCGATCAGTCTAAGATTTATTTCCTTGAAAAATTCTTAGGTAGGGGCGCCCTTACTAGGGCAGGCGCCCTTATTAGGTCAAATACGGTATATGTATTAAACAAGAGGCTCATGGGCCTTAATGGTCATCTGACTACGAAGATTTAAGAGAATGGTAGTTTTTATACTGGCATTACTTTCATTGAAATCCTTCTAAGAAACTCTTTTCCATTATAGTAATATTGGTCAGCAGTGGGTAACTTATTGTATCGTCATCAAAAACATGTATAGCCACAAATTTTGAGTTAATTTCCTCTTTTAAAGACCCTTTCAAATATCCCCTGAACCAATCCCATTTGCCCTCTCAAAATGATGGTTCTGACTAAATTGGTTGCAATCCACTCATGCAATAAGGAGAAGTAGCGTTTTAAGGAAAAACTTCACCTTTGGAGCCCTGTCTCTCTCAGTCCCCAGGAGTTGAACCAGTCTCATTTATACAGTTGATGACAACCCTCTCCAATGATGCTTCAGACCAAATTTGGCAATAACTTTTAAAATAATCGAACCAAAATTTTGGTTCAAGGAAACACGTTATCGCTAACCATATTATTAAGACTTTGAAGTTTCAAAATGATCTGTTGAAAAATGTAGCAGGTCTCCTGACAAACAAAAGTTTACACTGGAAGGAAGGTCGACAGACACCACAATATCCTCATTCTTACACCATCAAACTATCTCTGGCGCATAAGAAGGCAAGCCCACAAAGAACAAAAAATAGCAATACTTCAATTAACAGAGACATTAATTATGAAACATAATGATATCTTTATCCTTTCCACATGTAATTTATTATTGGGTACTAGGATATGTAAAAAGTATTGTGTCTTTCCAACATTTAGTATTCTTTTGCATTATCTAGCCATGCCGTATTTACTATGTCAACAGTTCACAAGGTGCCTGTGTCACATACCCTGTACTGTACCCCAATCATGTACCCTGTACTGTATTCTAATCATATACCTTGTACTGTACTCTAATCATTACCCTGTACTGTACACCAATCATGTACCCTGTACTGTACTCTAATCATATACTCTGTACTGTACTCCAATCATGTACCCTGTACTGTACTCCAATCATGTACCGTGTACTGTACTCCAATCATGTACCCTGTACTTACTCCATTTATGTTCCCTGTACTGTACTCCAATCATGTACCCTGTACTGTACACCAATCATGTACCCTGTACTGTACACCAATCATGTACCCTGTACTGTACTCCAATCATGTACCCTGTACTGTACTCTAATCATTACCCTGTACTGTACTCTAATCATGTACCCAGTACTTTACTCCAAACATGTACCCTGTACTGTACACCAATCATGTACCCTGTACTGTACACCAATCATGTACCCTGTACTGTACTCTATTTATGTACCCTGTACTGTACTCCAATCATGTACCCTGTACTGTAATCCAATCATGTACACTGTACTGTACTCCAATCATGTACCCTGTACTGTACTCCAATCATGTACCCTGTACTGTACACCAATCATGTACCCTGTACTGTACACCAATCATGTACCCTGTACTGTACTTCAATCATGTACCCTGTACTGTACTCCAATCATATACCATGTACAGTACTCCAATCATGTACCCTGTACTGTACTCCAATCATGTACCCTGTACTGTACTCCAATCATGTACCCTGTACTGTACTCCAATCATGTACCGTGTACTGTACTCCAATCATGTACCCTGTACTGTACACCAATCATGTACCCTGTACTGTACTCCAATCATGTACCCTGTACTGTACTCTAATCATTACCCTGTACTGTACTCTAATCATGTACCCAGTACTTTACTCCAAACATGTACCCTGTACTGTACACCAATCATGTACCCTGTACTGTACACCAATCATGTACCCTGTACTGTACTTCAATCATGTACCCTGTACTGTACTCCAATCATATACCCTGTACAGTACTCCAACCATGTACCCTGTACTGTACTCCAATCATGTACCCTGTACTGTACTCCAATCATGTACCCTGTACTGTACTCCAATCATGTACCGTGTACTGTACTCCAATCATGTACCCTGTACTGTACACCAATCATGTACCCTGTACTGTACTCCAATCATGTACCCTGTACTGTACTCTAATCATTACCCTGTACTGTACTCTAATCATGTACCCAGTACTTTACTCCAAACATGTACCCTGTACTGTACACCAATCATGTACCCTGTACTGTACACCAATCATGTACCCTGTACTGTACTCTATTTATGTACCCTGTACTGTACTCCAATCATGTACCCTGTACTGTAATCCAATCATGTACACTGTACTGTACTCCAATCATGTACCCTGTACTGTACACCAATCATGTACCCTGTACTGTACACCAATCATGTACCCTGTACTGTACTTCAATCATGTACCCTGTACTGTACTCCAATCATATACCCTGTACAGTACTCCAATCATGTACCCTGTACTGTACTCCAATCATGTACCCTGTACTGTACTCCAATCATGTACCCTGTACTTTCTCCATTTATGTTCCCTGTACTGTACTCCAATCATGTACCCTGTACTGTACTCCAATAATGTACCCTGTACTGTACACCAATCATGTACCCTGTACTGTACTCCAATCATGTACCCTGTACTTACTCCATTTATGTACCCTGTACTGTACTCCAATCATGTACCCTGTACTGTACTCCAATCAGGTACCCTGTACTGTACTCCAATCATGTACCCTGTACTGTACACCAATCATGTACCCTGTACTGTACACCAATCATGTACCCTGTACTGTACCTTAATCATGTACCCTGTACTGTACTCCAATCATATACCCTGTACAGTACTCCAATCATGTACCCTGTACTGTACTCCAAGCATGTGACCTGTACTGTACTCCAATCATGTACCCTGTACTTTCTCCATTTATGTTCCCTGTACTGTACTCCAATCATGTACCCTGTACTGTACACCAATCATGTACCCTGTACTGTATACCAATCATGTACCCTGAACTGTACTCTAATCATTACCCTGTACTGTACTCTAAGCATGTACCCAGTACTTTACTCCAAACATGTACCCTGTACTGTACACCAATCATGTACCCTGTACTGTACTCTATTTATGTACCCTGTACTGTACTCCAATCATGTACCCTGTACTGTACTCCAATCAGGTACCCTGTACTGTACTCCAATCATGTACCCTGTACTGTACACCAATCATGTACCCTGTACTGTACACCAATCATGTACCCTGTACTGTACTTCAATCATGTACCCTGTACTGTACTCCAATCATATACCCTGTACAGTACTCCAATCATGTACCCTGTACTGTACTCCAAGCATGTACCCTGTACTGTACTCCAATCATGTACCCTGTACTTTCTCCATTGATGTTCCCTGTACTGTACTCCAATCATGTACCCTGTACTGTACACCAATCATGTACCCTGTACTGTACTCCAATAATGTACCCTGTACTGTACACCAATCATGTACCCTGTACTGTACTCCAATCATGTACCCTGTACTTACTCCATTTATGTACCCTGTACTGTACTCCAATCATGTACCCTGTACTGTACTCCAATCAGGTACCCTGTACTGTACTCCAATCATGTACCCTGTACTGTACACCAATCATGTACCCTGTACTGTACTTCAATAATGTACCCTGTACTGTACTCCAATCATGTACCCTGTACAGTACTCCAATCATGTACCCTGTACTGTACTCCAATCAGGTACCCTGTACTGTACTCCAATCATGTACCCTGTACTGTACACCAATCATGTACCCTGTACTGTACTTCAATAATGTACCCTGTACTGTACTCCAATCATGTACCCTGTACAGTACTCCAATCATGTACCCTGTACTGTACTCCAAGCATGTGACCTGTACTGTACTCCAATCATGTACCCTGTACTTTCTCCATTTATGTTCCCTGTACTGTACTCCAATCATGTACCCTGTACTGTACACCAATCATGTACCCTGTACTGTACACCAATCATGTACCCTGTACTGTACTCCAATCATGTACCCTGTACTGTACTCTAATCATGTACCCAGTACTTTACTCCAAACATGTACCCTGTACTGTACACCAATCATGTACCCTGTACTGTACTCTATTTATGTACCCTGTACTGTACTCCAATCATGTACCCTGTACTGTACTCCAATCAGGTACCCTGTACTGTACTCCAATCATGTACCCTGTACTGTACACCAATCATGTACCCTGTACTGTACTCCAATAATGTACCCTGTACTGTACACCAATCATGTACCCGGTACTGTACTCCAATCATGTACCCTGTACTGTACTCCAATCATGTACCCTGTACTGTACTCCAATCAGGTACCCTGTACTGTACTCCAATCATGTACCCTGTACTGTACACCAATCATGTACCCTGTACTGTACTCCAATAATTTACCCTGTACTGTACACCAATCATGTACCCGGTACTGTACTCCAATCATGTACGCTGTACTGAACTCCAATCATGTACCCTGTACTTACTCCATTTATGTTCCCTGTACTGTACTCCAATCATGTACCCTGTACTGTACTCCAATCATGTATCCTGTACTGTACACCAATCATGTACCCTGTACTGTACTCCAATCATGTACCCTGTACTGTACTCTAATCATGTACCCAGTACTTTACTCCAAACATGTACCATGTACTGTACTCAAATCATGTACCCTGTACTGTACTCTCCAATCATGTACCCTGTACTGTACACCAATCATGTACCCTGTACTGTACTCAAATCATGTACCCTGTACTGTACTCTCCAATCATGTACCCTGTACTGTACTCCAATCATGTACCCTGTACTGTACTCCAATCATGTACCCTGTACTGTACACCAATCATGTACCCTGTACTGTACTTCAAACATGTACCCTGTACTGTACTCTAATCATGTACCCTGTACTGTACTCTAATCATGTACCCTGTACTGTACTCTAATCATTACCCTGTACTGTACTCCAATCATGTACCCTGTACTGTACTTCAAACATGTACCCTGTACTGTACTCAAATCATGTACCCAGTACTTTACTCCAATCATGTATCCTGTACTGTACTCCAATCATGTACCCTGTACTGTACTTTAAACATATACCCTGTTCTGTGCTCTAATCATGTTCCCTGTACTCAATAATGTACCCTGCAATTACTATCCTGAACCCTGTACTACCATCATATACCCCTATCCAGTACCCTGTAAACCTGTTCTGTACCCTACACAATCTATCCTGTATCCTGCATCACTTACATTGTAAAATTTACAACCATCTACATATTCTGTAGCCAACACCCCTATCCTTAACCCTCCTTACCATGTACCCTCCAGACAAAAATCAAAAACCGAAAAAAAAGGGCAATAACTTTTACCATGTACCCTCCAGACAAAAATCAAAAACCGAAATAAAACAGGGCAATACCTTTTACCATGTACCCTCCAGACAAAAATCAAAAACCGAAATAAAAAAGGGCAATACCTTTTACCATGTACCCTCCAGACAAAAATCAAAAACCGAAATAAAAAAGGGCAATACCTTTTACCATGTACCCTCCAGACAAAAATAAAAAATCTAAACAAACAATGGGCGATAACTTTTACTAAGTACCCTCCAGACAAAAATCAAAACAAACAATGGGCTATATATAACTTTTGCAAATACAGTCCTATCAATATGTCTCTCCGGGAAATACAGCTACATGTATATTTCAAAAGAAATCAGATGTTTTTTGCAAAATTAGTCAAAATGCCTCTCAGGGAAACACAGCTACATGTTTATATATTCTGCACAGTACAACTACGACAGGAAATTCCAACAACACATAGTGCATATATATGATACATTGCACAAATAATTAGATATATAACATTACGCCATTGAGGCCCGGTGATCAAGGAACAAATCATAAAGTTGTCTTCCTTCATCATTTAATTGTGTTACCATTTTTATATGCATATATTTTGTATATATAAATGTTGAAGGTGACAGAATGTAAGTAGTTATGAGCCTCGTATTGAAGGAGGTACTCAAGGATGTTCGTTTTAAGTCTTACTACATTCTCTGAGTATATAGGGCCGTCTACCCAAGGATTGGTCTCATTTGGTTAATTTATATTGACGAAGTAACACTCTAAAGTAAACAAAACAAGCTGCTTTTGCAATGTACACTGCTTTAAATTGATTGAGCATCCGCTTTATTCGCCTGATCTTGTTCCATCAGAACAGCTATTTCAGGCACCCTAACCTTAACCCTAACCCTAACATGTAGTGGATGACTTTCTGAACAGCAAAGAAAAGGAGTTCTATAAAAGTGGCATTAGGCCCTTAAACACTGCTGGCAAAAGTGTGTAGATACTGAAGGGGATTATGTTGAAAAATGATACAATATGTCCAAAAAAATTCAAATCCTTCAATACTAGGCTCACAACTTATCAATCAGCCCTTGCATATAAAAAAAAAAGTAATTCACTATTTTTTGATATATATATTTATACCATGGTTATAAAGCCTATCAAGTTTCAAAGAAATTGGTTAAAAAATGTATTAGATCTCCGGACAAACAAAAGGTTATGCCAGATGGAAAGACGAATGGCGCAATACCATAATTTTACGTCAAATTGCACAGCCATATAAAAATCGACTTTTAAGTGTATAAAAGTATGATGCTGTGTCACAATGGATTGGTGAAGTCCACAGTTTGAGTCAACAATAAAATTAATATTCTGTCTTCAGCTCCAATAGGTGACAGTGTTACTAAGCAAACCATTTATACTTGTTCGACCTACAACGAATAATTAAGATTTTCCTTGTAACTTGATTTTAATTGCCAAGAAAACTAGTGGGTTTATATGCAACATACATGTATAGCAGTGTGATTGATTCATAATGGGCATTAAACAAATATTTATTATGAAGGGCTCTGTAATATAGTAGAAATAGTTCCAAGATTCACCAAAATGTCCCATTAAATGGTGTGATAGGTCATGAACTTATAGCAAGTTGAAATAAAGTCACGATATTCTTTTTAGCGTTTAAATGGGTCTTGTTGATTGCATTCTGTAATCAAATATAACAAAAACTTCCAATTCAGAGTGAAAAGGAGTATAAGTTATTTAAAGTTAAATCATAGAATAACAAGAGATCCCTGAGGGATCTTGGCGCCCACCATTGAATGTTCTTCATAGGTTCCATGTCAGATTGATCTTTTCCCTACTTTTCTCTTCTTCTAAGTCTTACTAATCTGTGTAAATTCAGAAGAAACCTCTAGTACTTTTCAAACAAGGGAAACCTATATAACATTTAAGATTTAGGCACCAAGGGGGGCCTATATATGGAATTTGAGAAAGATTCCTTCAGTACTCTCTGAGAAATAGCGATAACAAACTTCAATTGTCAAAATCCAAGATGGCTGCCTGTCGGCCATGTTGTTTTCCGATTTGTCTCAAAATGCAATATGCATAACTAGGCACCGAGGGGAACCTACATATGAAATTTCAAAAAGATCCCTTCAATACTATCTTAGAAATAGCGATAACAAACTTCAATTGTCAAAATCCAAGATGGCTACATGTCGGCCATGTTGTTTTCCGATTGGTCTCAAAATGCAATATGCATAACTAGACACTGAGGGGAACCTACATATGAAATTTCAGGACGATCCCTTCATTAGTTTCTTAGAAATAGCGATAACAAACTTCAATTGTCAAAATCCAAGATGGCTGCCTGTCGGCCATGTTGTTTTCCGATTAGTCTCAAAATGCAATATGCATAACTAAGCATCAAGGGAAACCTACATATGAAATTTGAGAAAAATCCCGTCAGTACTTTCTATGAAATAGCGATAACAAACTTCAATTGTCAAAATCCAAGATGGCTGCCTGTCGGCCATGTTGTTTTTCCGATTAGTCTCAAAATGCAATATGCATAACTAGACACCGAGGAGAACCTACATATGAAATTTCAAAAAGATCCCTTCAATACTATCTTAGAAATAGCGATAACAAACTTCAATTGTCAAAATCCAAGATGGCTGCCTGTCCGCCATGTTGTTTTCCGATTGGTCTCAAAATGCAATATGCATAACTAAGCACCAAGGGGAACCTATATTTTAAATTTGAGAAAGATCCCTTCAGTGCTTTCTGAGAATTAGCGATAACAAACTTCAATTGTCAAAATCCAAGATGGCTGCCTGTCGGCCATGTTGTTTTCCGATTGGTCTCAAAATGCAATATGCATAACTAGGCACCAAGAGGAACCTATATATGAAATTTGAGAAAGATCCCTTTGGTGCTTTCTGAGAATTAGCGATAACAAACTTCAATTGTCAAAATCCAAGATGGCTGCCTGTCGGCCATGTTGTTTTCTGATTGGTCTCAAAATGCAATATGCATATAACTAGGCACCAAGGGGAACCTACATATGAAGTTTGAGAAAGATCCCTTCAGTACTTTCTGAGAAATAGCGATAACAAGAATTGTTTACGGACGGACGGAGGGACGGACGGACGGAGGGACGGACGGACGGACGGACGGACCACGGACCACGGACGCAGGGCGATTTGAATAGCCCACCATCTGATGATGGTGGGCTAAAAATACCCCATACAATGTATATATTCACCACTTTGTGTACTCAGAGATCTTTCATACTTTTTACAAGTAGGTTTGCATTTTCCCATGGCCTTCCAGAAGGTGTTCGTGAAACAAGATTTGCTTTTGTTACTGCATTTCTGTAATATTTCAGATGTTCTTTTAAATCATCATGTATTCCTGACTTGTCAAGATCTAATAAAGCAGCCACTTGTTTCTTGGTAAAAATTGTGAAATTTAAGAAAAGCCAAATGACTATTATAGTATTGACATTCAATTTCCCTGCTTCTTTTGAATACCATAAATCAAGCTCCTCATTGCTGTGAAGTAAGCAGTCACTTTCTGGGTCATACAGACAAATAGAAACATGATCAGCTGTAGCTCCAAAAGTGGGAATAAGAAGATGTGATAGAGTATTCTTATCCTTGTTAACTTGAGCAAATCCATTTGTTACAGCTTCAGCCAAGATTTGCTTCAAGACTTTTAAATCTGTGAGGGTTTCCACTTCCTCACAAATATCACAACTGTCATTAGTTTCTTTGTTTCTTCGCTTTCTCTGGGGTTCATCTTCATCTACATTATCCTCTTCAGCATCATTGGTTTTTATCTTCCAAAATGCTACAGCAATTGTATGGTTTAGGACAATGTCTACTCTGCCATACCAAGTTCTCCATGATCCTGTTGATAAACATGCTCATTATTATTATATGTTACCAAAGTAAAATAATGTTAGCTGATCATGATCACCTTTGAAACCCAAGGGTTTGCCCCAATATTCAACTCTAACGGCACCAATGGAATATAATTATGCTACAGAACAAAAGTGAAAACCACAAGTTGCCATGTGTTCTTTATATTGGATGAAATCACAGGGACTTGACACGTTCCTGTGACCCAGAATGAAACATTAATTCCAAAGTCTGACCCCTAGGTCACTTATTATATACTCTCAATGATAAGATATCTAGGAGTAGGATCCTGGGGCAATAGCCTAGCAAATGGCTAACTATGAGTTTTGTTTTGTTTTTGTTTAACGCCCTATTTAAAAATAAACAGCCAGTGTCATTTAAGGATGTGCCAGGTTTTGGAGGTGGAGGAAAGCCGTAGTAGTACCCGGAGAAAAACCACCGGCCTACGGTCAGTACCTGGCAACTGCCCCACGTAGGTTTCGAACTCGCAACCCAGAGGTGGAGGGCTAGTGTTAAAGTGTCGGGACACCTTAACCACTCGGCCACCGCGGCCCCTAACTATGAGACTCTGACTAGACTAGAGTTTAGTATATAAGTTTGCGGAGGACATATTTGTGAGCCACTTTCAACCAATATGTTAAATTTCAAAATGAATGATTCTGCAAAAATGAAAGGAACTTATTCATTTGTGGGCGGGGACATGTTTTAGGGAGACAGGGCATCCAGTAGACCCTTGAGAGTATGTTTTTGCATGACTCCCCAAATTGAAATCTGACTCTTGGGTTTGAAGGGATATGTCTATTTGACATATGTTTTGACCCTTCAGATTTCTCAGAAATAGTGATTTGACTTCTGAAATTACTAAAAGTCAAGGGTCAACTAGATGCCCTGGGAGATACACAGAAAATTGTAAAATTTGTGTGAAAAGAGAACAGATTTGTGGCTTGTTAAGGCTGATATCAGTTCCATCTCACACATTTTGAACAGTTTGAAGGTTATCTTAACTAAAAACATAGCACCTCTTATGTTTTGTCTGCATCAAAATTTTAGTTTTACATTGCCCTACACCAGACATCTATGTCAGAATACATGTCCAAGTCTGGTGTCAGGCCACCGAGGAAACTCAAACTACTCTTCCGGTAACATATCGATTCTGCCTCTGACTCAAAGTAGAAGGGAGAACCTTCCAACTTTAAATATGAGTATGCTTATCAACGAGCATGAGCTATATATAGAGAATACATGGTCAGTGTCTTAAAACATAAGCTGTATTTTGGCGAGGGTAAAGAAAGACAAAAGTGGCGAGCCTTGGCGAGCCACTTTTGTCTTTCTGTTCCGAGCCAAAAATACAGCTTATATTTTAAGACACTGACCATGTATTCTATTTATCCTGCAACAGTCATAAAAATAATCATCAAAAATAATCATTTTGAAGTGAAACGGTGTCAAAAATGACAGAAATATGTTCGCCTTTCAAACGTAGTTTCACTTTGAAGTAGGTCAGTCGAACTGACGCACATGCTAAGATTCCAAAATACAGCTGTTTTCCGTCACTGCCGTATACAGCAAAAATATATACGGTGGGTGTATTCCGACAATGCGGTGGCAGTTGCAGGATAAACAGGCTTACTGCCAGAAAAATATAGTTAATATCTCCAGATGGACAGTGTACTGAATGAAAGCAAACTGGTCTTACCTACTGAAGTGTCACCCTCACAAATCTTGGCCTTACAGCCACAGTCACATTCTTTTGGAAGCTGATTTGCATATTTATCAACCTCGTACTTCTTGCCCGGTACCAACTGAGAAAACAGGTGATGTGCCAATCCCGCCATTATATGGGTCTCTTTATTGCCACTTGATAAAACAGCAGTTGTGGCAAGAAGTTTCTGAATTGCCTTTTCATGATTTTTTTTCTCTGGAAAAAAAGAAATCACACAATTGTAGTAGGACAAATAAAAAACATTAATTGTTTGGGAACATCAGTTCATTTGAAACATTGATCCTTCACTGTACATGTTTATATAAAATTTAATCCCCTTCCCTAAAGGATATGCTTATGACCAAATTATGTCAAAATCCTGTTACTCCATCAGAGAAGAAGCAAGAAAGATTTTTGAAAAATTCTATATATCTGTCTTAGGCCCCAAGGGTCTTTAATGAAACAAATAAATATAAGCCTTATACCAAGGATGCTCTTGGCCAAATTTGGATTTTGTCAATATGAAGTCATACCAAGAGAAGGAGGGGGCATGCAGACTCATCGATCAATGTTTATAAACATTTAATGAGTCCCCTTCACCCAAGAATCGGATCAATTAAGTTTGGACAAACTCCCATTATTCTTACAAATGAAGGATTTTATAGAACTCACTTCCTCTTTTGAGTCCTGCCCCTCGGGCCCCAGGGAACCTGTAGCCAGATCCATTCCATTTCATTTAGATAAAAATAAAAAATTATATGAAAAAAAATATTCACCCTTCTTCCAAGCTTAGATACTTTTGACCAATTTGGTAAAAATCTTATCAGTCAATTCAATAACAAATAAACTTAAGAGATTTTCAGGAAATGTTGCATAACAGATCAGGTTTTTTTTAAACTGTCTAGAGCTATTACATTATACAGCAATCTTCCAAGAGATCAACCTTTGTATCTTTTCATCCTGTACAAGAGTACTTGGTCCATTTTCTTAACTGAGAAATGTCAATTGAAGTGATTGGATTTTTAATACTTTCATGCATCACAAAGTGCTTAGCATGCATATAGTCATTAAGACCTAAGTCAAAGATTATGACATTCTAGTATAGCAATTAATTTTCAACTGACGAGCATGTGAAACACCTAATTTGTTTCATTAAAGAAAAGTGAACTGGAAATGATACACAGCTAAGGCCCACTAGACAATGAGCCTGCATTCTGATTTGATCACCTGTTATTAACTTCTTTGATAAATATGCCTTAATAAATTTAACAGTAACGCCTTGACTAATTAGTGTCAAAATCATTTCCTTTTGTAAATTTTGTTCAGTGGCCATTCCAAGAACCTACACTTACCAGCAATATATTTTGAGTTGTATGTCTCTTAATTAATCAAAGAAGGTAATTTATTTGAGGACTATAGCTAGTACTTAACAAAGTTGCCTCATTTGACCTTGATCATGAGGCAAGATCATGTATTTTCATAAACAGATGAACATATATGTAATTCATTTCAAGGAATCTGGAAGCCATGTATTCCAGTCCTTTTCGTTAAAACGAAAAAGTCATTTGTTTGTTTGTCAATTAAATTTGAAAACTGACCTTGAACCTACTTTGTACATGTACATGTAGGTCAAGGTCATTTTTCTTTAACACTTTTTGTGGCTTCAGCCAGAGACGTCTATATCACAGAGACTGGAAACAGTCTATATCTCCTAACCAAATAACACTCGCGCCCGGAAGTAGCTAATATCCATCAGAGTGCCTCGTTCTGACACCCAGGGGACACTGAATTCGCTGCCATATTGGCTGCATCGCCTTATAGCGTTTCGAACACTGGGATTAAAAGCCTTTTGCTTTTTGTGGCGAAATAGACCGAAATTAAATGCAAGTCACACTTTGATTAATTTTTTTTATAGTTTGGTATATGATTCAATAAATTTGTGCATATTTTGCATTATTTTATTGATGTTATGTGACTTACGAGAGTTAAATTTGTCTTCAAATCAAGATAGATAATCAAAATACAAAATCTTGTATCATGCTGTGGATCAAAATTACCTAAACGGTCCAGGATACTTGTTTTTCTAGTTTTATCTTCTTTGATATTTCATGCATTGTTGTTCTTAATTTCAAATTGGTCAAGACGTTTAGAAAATACTTTATTATACCCACGCAACGAAGTTAGGGGGGGTATACTGGAATCAGGTTGTCCGTCCGTCTGTCTGTCTGTAGACACATTTTGTCCGGACAACTCCTCCTAAACCGTTGGGCCAATTCCGATGAAACTTCACACAAATATCAATGATCATGTGTAGATGTGCATGCCATTTTATTTTTCTCAAAATTATGGTTGCTATGGCAACTGTTCACTATAAACAGGTTTTCCGATAAGAACCATAACTTTAAGTTTGTCCGGACAACTCCTCCTAAACTAAATGGCCAATTTCAATGAAACTTCACACAAATATAGAGGACCATGTGTAGATGTGCATGCCACTTTCTTTTCTTTCAGAATTATGGTTGCTATGGCAACTGGTCACTATAAACAGGTTTTCCGATAAGAACCATAACTTTAAGTTTGTCCGGACAACTCCTCCTAAACTAAATGGCCAATTTCAATGAAACTTCACATAAATATAGAGGAACATGTGTAGATGTGCATGCCACTTTCTTTTCTTTCAAAATTATGGTTGCTATGGCAACTGGTCACTATAAACAGGTTTTCTGATAAGAACCATAACTTTAAGTTTGTCTGGACAACTCCTCCTAAACCGAAGGGCTGATTTCAATGAAACTTCACACAAATATAGAGGACCATTTGTAGATGTGCATGCCACTTTATTTTTCACAAAATTATGGTTGCTATGGCAACTGGTCACTATAAACAGGTTTTCCGATAAGAACCATAACTTTAAGTTTGTCCGGACAACTCCTCCTAAACTAAATGGCCAATTTCAATAAAACTTCACACAAATATAGAGGACCATGTGTAGATGTGCATGCCACTTTTTTTTTTTTTTTTAAATTATGGTTGCTATGGCAACTGGTCACTATATTACTGGGTTATCTTAGTAAGCCTCTAATTAACAGTCCCAATTCACCATTGACTTGTGCAGATTGCGGGGGTATTAGTCAGCCATCCTGGCGACAGTTCCAATTGTACATTAGAAAACGGGCACTTTCAAGTAATGAGGAAGACAAAAATTAGCATGTTATATATAATTATAATCTGTAGGTCAAAATTACCCAAACTTACCAACTTATAAACGACTTCTCCCGTAAAATTAACAAAATAATAAACAATAACGTAGTCACATGATGGTATATATACAAGAATATTCAATTAAAAAATGTGATAAAGAAGAGAGTAGAAAAAAAATATTGAGCATTTTGGATGAAGTTGTTTTTTAATTATAGGAAAGTGGCATGAAAAAAGGGAGGAAGAGGAGAGAGAGAGAGAGAGAGAGAGAGAGAGAGAGAGAGAGAGAGAGAGAGAGAGAGAGAGAGAGAGAGAGAGAGAGAGAGAGAGAGAGAGAGAGAGAGAGAGGGGGGGGGGGTTAGGAAGTGATAATTATGTACTCGAATCTTCCCGACTTTCTCAAGAAGTTTTGCACAGCTTTGGCGATTTTTATATTGTCAGCTGAAGAAATATTCATGTCACCATTGCAAAGTACATCTACATTTACAGGACCGTACCAGGTTAAATCAGCAATAAGAGTTCTTCTTAAGTTATTGTACAGGGGACAGTTAAGGAAAAAATGATGGGAATCTTCACAGGGATGTCCACATTGACAAGCAAGTGAATCAACGAGATTGGCTCTCAAAAGATCATAGCTCAGTGCACTTGCTCAATTTCTTATTCTGTTGTGTAGAATATTTAGTTTTCGAGGACCATAGCTGATAAAATGCTTGTCATATATAATATTTACTGTCATAGATTTTTTTAGATTAGATTTGAAGGAACTCAAAGTAGGCGAGTTTCTGATAGTGTTGTTTAAGTCATTCCACAGTTTTGAAGTAGAAGGAAAGAAAGAGTTTTTTGATAGACAAAAGCGTTGTTTCCTAAACAAGAGATCCCAGAGGGATCTTGGCGCCCACCATTGAATGATCTTCATAGGTTCCATATCAGATTGATCTTTTCTCTACTTTTTCCTTCATTTTACTAATCTGTGCAAATTGAGACATCCCTCCAGTACTTTTCAAACAAGGGAATCCTAGCTATATAAGAAATTTGAGATTTAACGATAATAGCTGTTTGTTTGCCTGGTTGTTTTCAAGACAGACTGGTCCAAAAATGCAATACAAGGGACAAATTTGAGAAAGATCCCTTCTGTACTTTCTCAGAAATAGCGATAACAAACTTCAATTGTCAAAATCCAAGATGGCTGCCTGTCAGCCATGTTGTTTTCAGATTGGTCTCAAAACGCAATATGCATAACTAGGCACCAAGGGAAACTTACATATGAAATTTGAGAAAGATCCCTTCAGTACTTTCTCAGAAATAGCGATAAACTTCAATTGTCAAAATCCAAGATGGCTGCCTGTCGGCCATGTTGTTTTCCGATTGGTATCAAATCGCAATATGCATAACTAGGCACCAAGGGAAACCTACATATGAAATTTCAGAAAGTTCACTTCAGTACTTTCTCAGAAATAGTGATAACAAACTTCAATTGTCAAAATCCAAGATGGCTGCCTGTTGGCCATGTTGTTTTCCGATTGGTATCAAATCGCAATATGCATAACTAGGCACCAAGGGGAACCTACATATGAAATTTGAGAAAGATCCCTTTAGTACTTTCTCAGAAATAGCGATAACAAACTTCAATTGTCAAAATCCAAGATGGCTGCCTGTCGGCCATGTTATCCAGGTTGGTCTCAAAACGCAATAAGCATAACTAGGCACCAAGGGAAACCTACATATGAAATTTCAGAAAGATCCATTCAGTACTTTCTCAGAAATAGTGATAACAAACTTCAATTGTCAAAATCCAAGATGGCTGCCTGTCGGCCATGTTGTTATCCGATTGGTCTCAAAACGCAATGTGCATAACTAGGCACCAAGGGAAACCTACATATGAATTTCAGAAAGATCCATTCAGTACTTTCTCAGAAATAGTGATAACAAACTTCAATTGTCAAAATCCAAGATGGCTGCCTGTCGGCCATGTTGTTTTCCGATTGGTATCAAATCGCAATATGCATAACTAGGCACCAAGATGAACCTACATATGAAATTTGAGAAAGATCCCTTCAGTACTTTCTCAGAAATAGCGATAACAAACTTCAATTGTCAAAATCCAAGATGGCTGCCTGTCGGCCATGTTGTTATCCGATTGGTCTCAAAACGCAATATGCATAACTAGGCACCAAGGGGAACCTTCATATGAAATGTGAGAAAGATCCCTTCAGTACTTTCTCAGAAATAGCGATAACAAACTTCAATTGTCAAAATCCAAGATGGCTGCCTGTCGGCCATCTTGTTTTCCGATTGGTCTCAAAACGCAATATGCAAAACTAGGCACCAAGGGGAACCTACATGTGAAATTTGAGAAAGATGCCTTCAGTACTTTCTGAGAAATAGCGATAACAAGAATTGTTTACGGACGGAGGGACGGACGGACGGACCACGGACACAGGGCGATTTGAATAGCCCACCATCTGATGATGGTGGGCTAATAAATCTGCATTTCGTAAATTATAAGGAGCTATGTTGCCAACATACATTGGTAGTAGGTCGATAAGAAAACTAGGTGCCAGATTATTGACTATGGAATAGAATAAGGATAGTTTTCAAGCATCTCTTCTCTTGGAAAGGGGTAACTCTTTTTTTGTGAATATGGGCAGCCCTGTGACTATTCTTGCGGCCTCTATATTTATCTTTTCTAATAACAATGAATTTGTTGTACCACAGTACTTCACATGCATATTCAAGTAATGGTCGTGTATAGGTAAGGTACATTTTTTCTAATGTGTTCCTGTTTAAAATAAGTTTTAATTTACGGAGGGTGGCTATATATTTTGTTACTTTATTTATTTTAGATTCTACATGTATGTTCCACTTACAATCATCGGAGAGAATGACTCCAAGGTGTTTATGGTGGTTTGTTATTTTAATCGGGGTATTGTCGAATGTAAAGGACGGAGCAAAGGGAAGTTGTCTAGTTGATATTACGAGGGCCTCAGTTTTATTAGGATTAAAGGACATAAGCCATTGATTGGACAAAATTTCAAGTTTAAGTAAGTCGCGTTTAGCCTCCGTCTCAATAAGGTTGAAGTCATATGACGAGTAGGATAGAGATGTATCGTCAGCGAAAAGCCTAGATAGAGATGAAAGATTGCAGGAGATATCATTTATGTATAGTAGAAAGAAAAGTGGACCAAGAACTGACCCTTGGCTTAAGAGAGGAAAGTGAATCATTGATAAATACAGCTTGTTTTCTTTTTGAAAGATAAATAGCCACCCAACGAAGAAGAGGTCCAGAGATACCATAATTTTCGAGTTCATGTAAGAGGCCTTTATGCCACACACGGTCAAATGCCTTAGAAAAATCACAAAAAATTAAGATAGAATGTTCATAATTTTCCAAGGAAGAAATGATTGAATGATATATTTCAATTGGTTGATGTGTTGTGGAGTGATTTGGTAGGAATCCAGACTGATACTTATAAATAAGGTCATTTTCGATTAAAAAATTGTAGATATGCTTATATACTACACGCTCAAAAAGTTTACCAATACAACTTAGCAGCGAGATAGGTCTGTAATTGGAGACAATGCCTGCTAGGTGTCACCCTATTACAACCCAACCACATTTTCAGGAAAATTAAAACAAGCAAAAAAAGAAATATTAGGAGAAATTAAAAGATCCTAGGGTTGGTTTATGTACATGTTTGTGATATTTAAATAAGACACTTGGAAAAAAAAAAAATTAAAAAATTCATCTTAAGATGTCATAGTAAAAAGATGAAGGTAAATTTTTTATTTTTTTGGTTACGCCTGGCGATTTTAGGTAAAATTTATGCTATCTAGACAGTCGTTATTAACATTATTTACAGTATTTACAGCCTGTCACTGCATGTGGATCCGGACGAGCCGAGCCTTGATCAAACACTTGGTTCAGTCTTCAGGCACAGGCGCACAGCCAAATCTTGCAACACAAAGCTTCCACTCCAGATAACAATTGAGGTATGCGAGATGGAGCGAGACTTACCAGTCTCTGTGATATATATGTCTCTGGTCCATCCTAGTAACGTATGAAGTTGATAAGTCCAAGACCGATTATAGACCAATATATTATCTCTCTATATATATTAGTCTATAATCGGTCTTGGACTTATAAACGTGCTAAGCACCTATGCCTTGGTTAAGCCAGATATCATGATTCTGTGTCTTTTGATAATAAATCGTTTATTGACTCTAAGCATTTTGGTTTTTGGGAAGAAGTTGTTTAACAGGAAAAGTTTCATGACTGGCAGACGACACAACAACAAATGACAGACAGACAGTCAGACACCATGGCCATTTGAGCTAAATATACCAATATCAAATGTCGATAGTTTACCTCGCAGAAATTCCAACAACCTCAAAAATGCTTGTTGACAAACATCAGGGTATCCCTCGATGGCGTCTACTCCACATGTCTGAAAATTTTTCAGAATAGATATGTTTAGAATGTCTTTCAGGTAAACAAGTTTACTCTCTGGACATCCTCTGTCATAATCTGTTTCAATCGCCTCCTGAAGTTCGTAACTAATTTGAAGAGAGACGTACGCATCGCTGAAAGATGTCCCATCTGAAGCATTACTAGTATGTATAACAAGGTTGATAAATGCTGACGCGGGGGAAACAATGTTTTCAGCAGTGATGAATTTTAAAATGCGTTTCACTGTTTTCTCCTCTGCAGATCCCCTGAAGTCCTGTAGATCTAGTCCCGTTTGTGGATCCAACTGATGGTGTGTGGCCATTTCCGTACGAAAACCGCGAAATCAGGTTAAAATAGTCGATAAACGTTGTGTTTGTATAGTATTTAGCTGATTTTGGCTGAAAAACACACTACCAATCTATCGCGCTCGTACAGTTCGGATACACGTAGATTTACTTTCTACCTCATCCACAACTTCACTGATAGATTTTATAATTAACGCTAAGCGCGCAAATTACTAATGTTCCATATAAAGAAAACACAGCAAACTTTACGTGCCCTGAAGCAAAATGTTTTTGTTGTGAAAGCTACTTTCGGTTTTCTATTGTTATTGACCAATACGCGTGCGCGATAGATTGGTAGTGTGTTTTTCAGCCAATCAGAGCAAGGTGCTTAACGAGGTTCTTAGATCGTAAACGACACTACTATTATACCTCGGATAAAGAATGGCTGCAACTATGCAGCTGTGTCCAAGTCTAGTGAGTTTTCGGGGTTCTGAGGGGGAAGCGATCGTTAAAGAAGTCATCTTTGGAATTGAGCTAGCTCCTGGATTCTTCAATTTAGTTATACATTGCAGCAATGCGATCGAGGGAACATCTTTCACCGATGCTGCCATCTCCCTCCGAGGACTCGTGGAAACACAGAGAGCTCTTAATAAAGATTACAGAGATGGGATTCCAAAAGTTGGACTGGTTAAAATAAAAGACATTCTTAACATGCATGTTTTTGAGGAATTTCTAGAAGATGGAGTAAAGGGCATAGAAAACAGCTCTGCTGCTTACCAGCAGGCATTTCTGACATTGTTTCATTTCCTGGACGGTAAGTGGATGACTTGGAAGTGATAAACGGCAAATATAGATCTTATTAAAGCTGTCTAAATTTTCTAAATTAGCTACTGCTTTTTATAGCCAGTTGTGGATTTTGCTGGTTTTCAACAGTGTTTAATATAGAGTGACTTACAAAAATGTACCTTGAAACACAAAAGAGTTCCACCAGATATAAAAGTTGACATTGTTTAATAAATTCAAATTATAATATTAGTTAGTTACAATATTTGTCACTGTTTAACGATATTGATTACCAAAGTGTGAGCAAATCTGTTTATTTCTCAATTACTTGAGTGGAAAGTGAACCAGTACACTGTTTTGAATGTATAAAAGGTGAAGACCGACTTTCCCAGAAATTAAAATCAGTGTAATATATATAAATATACATATGTAGCGGAATTGGACTGGGTCGATCATCAGCAACCAGGTAGCTCAGTGGTAGAGTGTTCATCTAGAGTTGGGAGGGTCCTGGGTTTGAACCCCAGTCTGGCTGCTACATTTTCTCCTCCTGTTACATAATTGGCGAGCTTATACCAAGCCTTGTTTAAACATTGGGATTATGCTTATAGCAAGGGGATATCCAAACTTGTGGTCTTCAGGGGCAAAAACTTGAAAAAAGGAGGGAAGAATGTAGCGGAACTGGGCTGGGTCGATCATTGGCGACCAGGTAGCTCAGTGGTAGAGTGTCCGTCTAGAGGTCGGAGGGTTCAAGGTTCAAATACTGGTCTGGCTGCTACATTTTCTCCTTCCCCTGTTACACATAGATCTTATACAGTATTAAGAATATCAAAGCCTTATGATGTTTCAGGTTACATATTTAAGAACAATGCATGTTAAGAAAATCATTTGTCAATGTGATCAGCAAATTTGTAAGACCATGCAAATCTAAGGGAATTGCTAGTGAGGTTTTCACACAACATATGCAATTAAGTAATAGAGTTATTAAATATATTTTGTTGAATCCTAGCAAGTAGAAAATTACAAACTTACGACCTCTTTTTCCGATGCCCATACAGGGATATAGGAATTTGCTGTACCCCCTGGGCTGGGAAATAAGCTCTTTCTTGGAGGGGACCGTGCGACCCCGATACAAACCACTTCAGCTCGATCAGTGAGCAATTATCTAAACTGAGGGTACAAAATTCAAGTTCTAGTGGAAATATTTAAATAATCAATAATCTGCTTGGATCAGTTAACCAGTGTACAGTTTATCAAAAGAGACTGATAGAATTAGAAAAAAGTTTATTAAAATTGAAAATGCAATGTGACCTGTTTTGGGTGATGTGATCAGTTTTCTTTGTATGGATTATGATTTTCTCTTATGTATGTAGATATTGTTTTCATTTTATTTTATTTTTTTTTTTAAGATTTTTTAACAGTACATAATGATACATTGCAACTTATTTTTCCATACATACATTACACAATAATTCCATTCCTTATCATTAGCAAAAATTCAACACTATCAGGGATTGACACTAACTTGATCACCTTAAAAGGCCGCCGGGCTGCCAGGGTTTGAAATGAGGCAGCCCGGGCTGCCTAAGGTGATGCCCATCTTGGGGGATTAGGGGGCATTACCCCTCCAGCCCTTACCCCAACACTGAGGAAAAAATTGAATATTCTATATACAGTTTCCTGCATTCTAGTTCATTCTGAGCATAAAATATAAGATCTTACACCAAACGTTTTCATGAAAAAAGTTCTGAAAATAAATTATTGAAGTCAATGAAGAAAATTTTAGTTGGACATTATACATTTGACTGAAATGTTGGCAACCCACAGGGCTGCTGGTCTGGACATTCTAGCAGCCTGACCAGATTCCAGGCAGCCCAGGGCTGCCGGGCTACTTTTAGTGTCGATCCCTGACTATATTAAAGTTTTATTAATGATCTATAATGTAGTTAAACAACTGTGATATATGTACTGTTTAGTGTTTATAAGAAAGAAAGAATGAGAGATATAAGTAATTAAAGGAAAAGGTTGGTAGATATTGTTGCAAGATATTGTAAGGTTCAAGATCTTTTCCAGTCTTTTTCAAGCTATTTGATGTGGGGAAAAAACTTTTTTTTAGCCCACCATCATCACGTGCTTATTTGTAACCCACAGTATATCTCATTACATTTCTTTATTTACCAGGTAATAGTAATGAATTAGATGGTGGGATGATATAACCACCCTGCATCCATGGTCCATCCTTAAACAAGTCTTGTTATAATGCTAGCTCTTGAGAAGTATTGGATGAATCTTTCTCAATTTTTTTAATTTTTTAAAATTCATTGGTTCCTTGCAGTACTCTTATAGTTTTGGGACTGATCAGATTAAAATAGAATGGCTGACAGCAGCAGGTGGCCATCTTGAAATTTGACAATGAAAGGTTGTTGCTTCTATTTCTAGAGAAATTTTTAAAAGATCTTTCTCAAACTTCATATACATGAAATATGACATGTATCCCTTGACCACTTTAGTCGTGATGTTTTGACTTTAGGATTGATCAGGAAATCAAAATGGCTGACAGGTGGCCATCTTTAATTTCAAAGTTGAAGATTTTATTCTAATTGCTCAATTCTCAATTTTAGAATTCTTGTTAAACTTAAGAGCAAGTAAGAGGAAAAGATCTGACTTTAAAGAACGTATGACAGTCTCTCTTGGATCTTGTTTCAGATGTGACATCATTATGTCATGGTGTTCATAGCACTGCCTTGTCACCAAAGAGATATGGAGTGAGAATATTGCCAATTCAGATGTTGTTATCAGCCAAATAAAATGCTGTTTTCATGATTTTCACAAAAATATTGAAACAATCAATTGTAGAATCTTACATTTGTTTCCATTTTAATGGGATTTCACAATTTTTTCATTTTTACCTCACCAGAGTCCTGGTAATATGAAAGTTTTTAAAAACCGTTTCATAAATCTCATATGTATATATAGGCCTATATATGAAATGGTAACTCATGTAAAATCCTTTATTTGTGAAAATCATTGAAAATAAGGTGAGTAGTGTTCACATAAAGTACATTCTGTACATGTAAAAATGGAGGGTACAGGTCAGCTTACTCTAAGTTCAGGCTACTGTAGCAGGAATTTCCCTTCAGCCTAGTGGTAGGATGTTTGCTTTGAGAGCGAGAGGGCACTAGTTGAAGCCCTAGCATGGGTATTTTTCATGACTCCTTCCTATTACAAAGGTATAATCACAAACAATGTATACAATGCGTATTTGCAAATTAAAATGCTATATTTGGAATATGTGCTGTCTGGCTATAAGGAAAATAATGCATTTGTTTTTATATTCAGAGAAAAAAAAGCATGAACAGGCCATTGAGAAACTCCTAACAAGCGTGCCTCAAACAAGCAAAAGTAAAGAAACAATCATGGTTGCCTTGGCACATCACCTGTTTTCTCAGTTGGTACCAGGGAACAAGTACGAGGTTGATAAATATGCAAATCAGCTTCCAAAAGAATGTGACTGTGGCTGTAAGGCCATGATTTGTAAAGGAGACACTTCAGTCGGTAAGATAAAACTCTGGTAAACCACTTCAGTTGGTAAGATAAAACTCTGGTCGACCAGCTCAGTCGGTAAGATAAAACTCTAGTGGACCACTTCAGTTGGTAAGATGAAACTCTAGTCGATCACTTCAGTTGGTAAGATAAAACCCTGGTCGACCACTTCAGTCGGTAAGATAAAACTCTGGTCGATCACTTCAGTCGGTAAGATAAAACTCTAGTCGACCACTTCAGTTGGTAAGATAAAACTCTGGTCGATCACTTCAGTTGGTAAGGTAAAATCTGGTGGACCACTTCAGTTGGTAAGATGAAACTCTGTTGGACCACTTCAGTTGGTAAGATAAAACTCTGGTCGATCACTTCAGTCGGTAAGATAAAACTCTGTCGACTACTTCAGTCGGTAAGATAAAACTCTAGTGGACCACCTCAGTCGGTAAGATAAAACTCTAGTGGACCACTTCAGTTGGTAAGATGAAACTCTGTTGGACCACTTCAGTTGGTAAGATAAAACTCTGGTCGATCACTTCAGTTGGTAAGATGAAACTCTGTTGGACCACTTCAGTTGGTAAGATAAAATCTGGTGGACCACTTCAGTTGGTAAGATAAAACTCTAGTGGACCACCTCAGTCGGTAAGATAAAACTCTAGTGGACCACTTCAGTTGGTAAGATGAAACTCTGTTGGACCACTTCAGTTGGTAAGATAAAACTCTGGTCGATCACTTGTCGGTAAGATAAAACTCCGTCGACTACTTCAGTCGGTAAGATAAAACTCTAGTGGACCACCTCAGTCGGTAAGATAAAACTCTAGTGGACCACTTCAGTTGGTAAGATGAAACTCTGTTGGACCACTTCAGTTGATAAGATAAAACTTTGGTGAACCACTTCAGTTGGTAAGATAATACTCTGGTGGACCACTTCAGTCGGTGAGATGAAACTCTGGTAGACCACTTCAGTTGGTAAGATAAAACTCTGGTCGACCACTTCAGTCGGTAAGATAAAACTTTGGTGGACCACTTCAGTTGGTAAGATAAAACTCTGGTCGACCACTTCAGTTGGTAAGATAAATCTCTGGTGGACCACTTCAGTCGGTGAGATAAAACTCTAGTGGACCACCTCAGTTGGTAAGATAAAACTCTGGTGGACCACTTCAGTTGGTAAGATAAAACTCTGGTCGACCACCTCAGTCGGTAAGATAAAACTCTGGTCGACCACCTCAGTCGGTAAGATAAAACTCTAGTGGACCACCTCAGTCGGTAAGATAAAACTCTAGTGGACCACCTCAGTCGGTAAGATAAAACTCTGGTCGACCACTTCAGTCGGTGAGATAAAACTCTGGTCGACCACTTCAGTCGGTGAGATAAAACTCTGGTAGACCACTTCAGTTGGTAAGATAAAACTCTAGTGGACCACTTCAGTTGGTAAGATGAAACTCTGTTGGACCACTTCAGTTGGTAAGATAAAACTCTGGTCGATCACTTCAGTTGGTAGGATGAAACTCTGTTGGACCACTTCAGTTGGTAAGATAAAACTTTGGTGGACCACTTCAGTTGGTAAGATAAAACTCTGGTGGACCACTTCAGTCGGTAAGATAAAAATCTGGTGGACCACTTCAGTTGGTAAGATAAAACTCTGGTAGACCACTTCAGTTGGTAAGATAAAACTCTGGTCGACCACTTCAGTTGGTAAGATAAAAATTTGGTGGACCACCTCAGTCGGTAAGATAAAACTCTAGTGGACCACCTCAGTCGGTAAGATAAAACTCTAGTGGACGGTTCAGTCGGTAAGATAAAACTCTGGTGGACCACTTCAGTCGGTAAGATAAAACTCTGGTAGACCACTTCAGTTGGTAAGATAAATCTCTGGTGGACCACTTCAGTTGGTAAGATAAAACTTTGGTGGACCACTTCAGTTGGTAAGATAAAACTCTGGTGGACCACTTCAGTCGGTAAGATAAAAATCTGGTGGACCACTTCAGTTGGTAAGATAAAACTCTGGTGGACCACTTCAGTCGGTAAGATAAAACTTTGGTGGACCACTTCAGTTGGTAAGATAAAACTCTGGTGGACCACTTCAGTCGGTGAGATAAAACTCTGGTCGACCACTTCAGTCGGTAAGATAAAACTCTGGTGGACCACTTCAATTGGTAAGATAAAACTCTGGTGGACCACTTCAGTTGGTAAGATAAAACTCTGGTGGACCACTTCAGTCGGTAAGATAAAACTCTGGTGGACTACTTCAGTTGGTAAGATAAAACTCTGGTGGACCACTTCAGTCGGTAAGATAAAACTCTGGTAGACCACTTCAGTTGGTAAGATAAATTTCTGGTGGACCACTTCAGTCGGTAAGATAAAACTTTGGTGGACCACTTCAGTTGGTAAGATAAAACTCTGGTGGACCACTTCAGTCGGTAAGATAAAAATCTGGTGGACCACTTCAGTTGGTAAGATAAAACTCTGGTGGACCACTTCAGTCGGTGAGATAAAAATCTGGTGGACCACTTCAGTTGGTAAGATAAAACTCTGGTGGACCACTTCAGTCGGTGAGATAAAACTCTGGTAGACCACTTCAGTTGGTAAGATAAAACTCTGGTCGACCACTTCAGTCGGTAAGATAAAACTTTGGTGGACCACTTCAGTTGGTAAGATAAAACTCTGGTGGACCACTTCAGTCGGTGAGATAAAACTCTGGTCGACCACTTCAGTCGGTAAGATAAAACTCTGGTGGACCACTTCAATTGGTAAGATAAAACTCTGGTGGACCACTTCAGTTGGTAAGATAAAACTCTGGTGGACTACTTCAGTTGGTAAGATAAAACCCTGGTCGACCACTTCAGTTGGTAAGATAAAATTCTGGTGGACCACTTCAGTTGGTAAGATAAAACTCTGGTGGACCACTTCAGTCGGTAAGATAAAACTCTGGTGGACTACTTCAGTTGGTAAGATAAAACTCTGGTGGACCACTTCAGTCGGTAAGATAAAACTCTAGTGGACTACTTAATAACTTCTGACTTAAATTCCATCTGTGGTTCTTTGTCCATTGGTCTGTAAACAATTTAACAAACATGTCTTAATTACTGATTGGAATTTAACCTAATTTGACTAGAAGCTGTAAGTGGTGGGGATTCAAATAACCCCAGCTGGGGGCTAGGAAAAAGTTTAAGAATCTTTTTCTTCTTCATGACAGGATTCGGTCCACCTGTAGTTTGAACCATTGTTGAGAGAGGCAGTTCGAAAGTAGGAAAATATTTCAAATATATAATTTAAATAAAGTATTTTGCCATAATTACTGAAATATCCTGGTGAGAGATACAGGCCCCCGGAGCCTCTTGTTTATAAATTATCTTGGGTTATTCCCATTTGGCAAACGTAATAATTCCCTGTCTTTGTGGTACTGATAATTTTCCCTGACCATATTCATAATGAATAGATCTCACAACAAATATTCCTAGTTGTTTCCAAATAATTTTTCTTAAATCTAATGTCAGATCCAGGGCTTGTATTATCCTTCCTGTTTTTCATGCATGTGATGCTTCAGCATAGCCTGTAATATTTCCTTCCAATGATAAGAATTGTGTATGATTTAACTTTGAAACTTTATAATTGGATAAAAGCTGGTTAAAATTAAGATACCTGGTACTTCAATTTCTTGATGACAAGACAAACCAACATTGAGTTTAAGTAGATTCTGTACATGTAAATGGCACCAGTAAGTACAATGAGAATTTTTTTTACAAACAGGTTCAGATGGAACATGGCATGGCAGAGTAGATATTGTTTTGAACCATACAATTGCTGTGGCAGTCCTGAAAGATCAACCAAATAGTGATGACGAAGATGAATATAATGATACAGATGAAGAAGGACCGCCAAGTAAACAGAGGAAAGCCTGTAAAAATGATACCGTTCTTCTTGAACGAAAAGTCTTAAATAAGGTTTTAGCTGAAGCCATAACAAATAGCTTTGCTCAAGTCAACATTCATGAAAAAACACTGTCACATTTTTTAATTCCAACTTTTGGAGCTACATCAGAACATATTACGATTTGTTTATATGATTCTGAGAATGACTACTTACTGCACATTAAGGATGAACTTTTATTATGGAAACCCATTGGTGTGGCAAAACAACTCAATGTTCGAACTTTAGTCGTCATTTGGCTTTTCTTAAATTTCACTATTTTTACGCATAAAAAACTGCACACTCTCATAAATCTTGACAAATCAGGCTTGCATGATGAATTATTGGAATGTTTAGAGCTTTACAAAAACACAGAAACAAAAGGAAAGTTTGTTTCTTCAGAATCTTCTGAACAGCTTTGGAAGAGTATGGCCCCTGCAGTCAAACACCGTAAAAAACTTCAGTGAAAGATCGGACCACTGGCCTGTTGCCCATGATTTTGCTTCAGATAAACTTTAAACATTGTACAGTTTTGCATGAAAGGTCATTACCCTAAAGAATGGAATAAAAACAAGGATAATAAGGATATAGAGAAAATCAGTCTAGTTAGTGTCTTCTGTGAAAAACACATCATTTTTGCCTTCAGCATTTGATAGGTATATGTAAAAGGACAATGTTTTAGCCCAACACCACTAGATGGTGGGTTGTTCAAACTGTCCTGTGTCTGTGGTTCATTATCCTTCCGTCCATTATACCATAGATCGTCGATCATCAGTTCTTACAAGACATGTTACAACTATTTCTTGAGAAGCACTTGGTGGCCATTTTGGATTTTGACAATGAAAATTTGATATTGATATTTCTTGAGAAGTGCAGAATGGATCTTTTCCAAATAATGGTATGTCCGACTTGGGCACTTTTAGTGTTCTTATAATTTTGAGACTTATAAGAAAAACAAAATGACTGAAAGGTAGCCATCTTGGATTTTGACATTGAAAATTTGTTATCACCATTTAATTGAGAAGATTTTATCTGTAGGTTTCACTTGGTCCATAGTTGTGCTCTTTTCCTTTTGGCATTGATCATAAAAATATGACTGATAGGCGGCAATCTTGTTTTTATTATAGAAAATTGTTATCAAAATTTTTGAGAAGTACTGGATGGATCTTTCTCCAATTCCATTTGTATTATGTTCCCCTTGATTCCTAGTGTTTCCCTTTTTGATTTTGGGGCAGATCAGAAAATCATAATTGCTGACAGGTCACGGGCCATCTTGGATTCTGGCAATGAAAATTTGTTTACTATTTAAATTCTTGAAGCGCAGAAAAGAAATTTATGAAACTTGACGTTTATGCTATCTTCAGTCTTTATGGCATGGTGCAGCGTCCGTCGTCTATCCATCTCTGTCCGGCATCCGGCAACATTTTATTTAAATCCCTACTTGAACGGATTTTGATAGAATCTGGTCTGGAACATTACTGTGCAAAGGAGATCAAACGTTGTATAAAGGGAGGATGTACGTACTTGGCTCCTCTGGGGCGGGAGGGGCCAACTACGATAAATTGAGGTAAATCCTTTAAATCCCTACTAGTCCTGAAGGCCTGAATGGATTTTGATAAGTGACAAGTGTCCTATTCACGATCCGCCAGATTAACAAGATGAGAAGGGGAGACCAAAAACAGTGAACGGTACTTATTACGATGGATGGGTGTTTGTCAACTCTACAGTACGGAAGCCGGTAAGTGCCACATAAAGTAAACTTTTTATGTCTTAATTACGACTTGCGACATACAACATCATGTAAGTCATAAATAAGAGATAACTAAGTTGTCATTATGACACACTAAGTCGTAATTACGACTTAAAAAGTTTACTTCATGTGGCATTAACTGGCTTCTGTACTCTAGTGTAGGGTACTACCTACTGGTACAGATCTAGAGGTATCATTGTGTTGTTCAGACGGCTCCACAAGGTCTGTACACAACATTCTGGCGTTATCTGTATTTTCAGAAAAGACATGGCAAACTGTCTTGTCAACCACGCTTTTATGTTTGTGTGGGCTGCGACCAAAGGTTTCACCAAACTATGCTTGTAAAGCGTGTTTCAGATTCAACTGATTTTATATAAAAATACAATGACATTAAAACAAAAATTGGTATAATATATTAATTCATGACAGTTTTACTTGTTTTGTTTTTGAAGAAACATAGAACATATATTTTGTATGAGCATCAGTTCTTCATTCATATAAAAAAGTACTGGTTACACGTTAGTTGGCCTCATCATTTGTATAAATTTGAATCCAAGCAACCTAGGAATGTTAACACTAAAATATCAATGTCATACATTGCTTACAGTAGTTCCAGAGAAGAAGTCTTTATTATCAATATTGCTAAATGGACCCATTTTGACCCCGCCCCTCAAGCTTCTTGGGAGGCCAGCCCCATCATTTGTATAATTTAGAATCCCAGCTCCATTGGGATGCTTCCTACCAAATTTGGTTGAATTCTGATTGGTGGTTAAAAAGAGAACTCAATTGTTGATGGACGGACGCCACGGTATGGCATAAGCTCACCTTGGTCCTTTGGTGCGATAACAAATGTAGTATGAAAAAGCTTCAGGTGTACATGTATTTATACCTATTTATTTTGTTTGGTATAATCAGAGACGTATAATTATGCGATATATACATGTACATCTTTGGTATAATCCATTTTCAGTAAATTATCCAGCAGCTTGATCATTTAATTTATACTCCCACACGATAATAACTCACTTTTCCTCATCCTATATTCAATATTTGTCGTGACCTTGAATTTCTCCGGGAATTCTCTTTTGTTTCATCAGGAGTCTGGTAATCACTGTATCTTTAAGGGCAGGAAAAGGGAAATGTAGGTGTCGTAAAGAGCTACTTCCTGTAAAGTTATGATATTTTGGACTACAAGGTGAACGGTTTACTAGAGACATCATACTAAACTCGCTATCACAGACATATGTCTTTTGTTTGGATGGCGTTTATACTTTATATTTTATATTTTCAGTGTAGAATTTAATCAAAAGAGTTTCAAAGATTTTTTTCCCCCTATTTGGTTCCAACTGGTTTACACACAGTTGAGATTCCCTTCATCTACAATATTTCCGATAGAAATAGACGATACCCACAAATTCCAACCCTCGACCCACCAATTCTCTTCGCCCAATGACGCTGGACGTTTATCGCCGTCAGCCTATACTCGAATTGAATAGAATTAGCACCAACGTTAACGCTATAGCAAAATATATCCTAAGAGCAACAAATAAAAAAAAATCTTTAAATGATTCTTTATAAGACCGAAAGATGCTCAACAGCAGAGTTTGAGTACGATGGTACATTGTATTTACAGTATAAAATTCAAGAGCTCAGATTTTCGGAGGATGGTAGAGGGTGCTACTTTTGGTATTGTATAAGAAGATACAACAGTTTATTCTTGTATTCTAGTTATCATTATTTCTCTTTATCTGAGATGTAGCACCTTAAACTGTATCCTGTCTGTTGAACAATTAAAATCATCATATATCTGATTCTCACTTGATATGATCTTTCTTCAAAACGGAACAAAGTTGACATTGCCTATTTTTTAAATTTCCCAGTGATCATACATGTGTAAATAAAAGAATACTATCAGTGAACAAAGCACGATTACAATTGACAAATAAAACAAAACTATTTCTTCAATCATTTATTCCTTAACATTTTCAAGATACAATGTATTTTTCAACATTTATTCCTTAACATTTTCAAGATACAGTGTATTTTTCAACATTTATTCCTTAACATTTTCAAGATACAGTGTATTTTTCAACATAAGTGTGTGCTTGTTAGCAATATAAACATACATTGAACATATTTCTCTAGGCGACACGATTTAAGCATGGAAGATCAAAATGATAGCTATTTCCTATACTCTTCCAGAGAGATAACAAGCAATTCAATTTGATATATAGAGGGTCGTCCTACGTATTCCATTGATAACTATTCCTAAAAAGTTGTCAGAAATATTCAAAACATCATCGATATACTCCAGGAGTCACGTTCACTTCTCTCTGCATCCCCGAAACATTTCATGGCAAAATCGAAGGCACATAACTATAGCTATCTATTAGTGTCAGGAAATCCTGACTGAAAGCAAATCCAAGTATCAAACTCAGCTTTTTGTTTTTATGACAGTGACTTGCCAAGGTACGGAAGCCAGTTAGGGTCACAGCGAAAAAATATATTATGTCGTAATAACGACTTAGCTATGTCGTAATAACGACTTAGCTATGTCGTAATAACGACTTAGTATCTCGTAATAACGACTTAGGTATGTCGTAATAACGACTTAATATCTCGTAATAACGACTTAGGTATGTCGTAATAACGACTTAATATCTCGTAATAACGATACTAAGTCGTTATTACGACATAATATATTTTTTCGCTGTGACCCTAACTGGCTTCCGTAGTTGTCCCTACACTGTTGATATTTATTTTAAACTTTA
This sequence comes from Pecten maximus, assembly GCF_902652985.1. Lineage (NCBI taxonomy): Eukaryota > Metazoa > Mollusca > Bivalvia > Pectinida > Pectinidae > Pecten > Pecten maximus. The sequence continues at coordinate 22,035,461 of NC_047024.1, read as the reverse complement.
TTATATTTGAGGAGTACATGTTTATCACACTCTTGTCGGTCTGATCTCAGCTAACCATCAGCAGCGGTACTTAGTGTAGTGATGCAACTATTTGACCCTATACTATTTAAAAATCCTACTGAAAGGTTTATGTTGTTATTCCTAATAGAAGAAAAATCCTAACACTGAAAAAGAAAAATCCTCCCTATTTATTTCCAGGCGTTATGTAATATAGTTTATAGAAGTGTACCTGTATCAATGACGCAGCAAAGATCATGGACTCCCCCCTTATTTATATATGTTTATTTATGTCAGAAGAGGGTAGGGGCTTGGGGACTTGGACTAATGAGGTATGCCGTGCAGTACGTCATGCCACTAATTGTCCGTCCCCCTAATCCTAACACTAGATTAATAGACCTATTCTATTTTCTAATGAGGAAGTATATTTACCCCGGTGGGTACTGTTATTGTGATGAAATATTTCAATTACTATGTGTAATTGCTTGATATATTGATATATTTAAAAGGTGCCTTATTATAAGGTCACTGATAGTAGAAACGACAGGCCCCTGTGTTGGTACCTGCCGTCTCTACTAAGTGTATTTAAAAGGTACGTGCCAAACACATGTTTCTTCAAATTGTTTCTTATGTGTTATGAAGGCAGGTTTGTAATTGCTACTGTGACTCACAGAAGAAAAGGAGGCCGCGAACAGATTAGATTTATCCTTATTTTCTGTTGTGTATGTATGTGTTTCAGGGTTAATAAGTGCAGGTATTTCAGTGCACGTGTGTGTTTTTTCCATGTTTCTGACTGCTTTCCATACCTTAGCCATGGAAGTGTCTGTATTTATGTTTGTGCAGTATTCTTGCCAGTGTTGTTCTTTTGCTGATTTTATTACCTGTTTGCTGTCCTCTCGTTTCTCTCTGTAATCCTGCAAATCTTCTAGCCTTATTATAAGCTTTGTGTTTGGCACGTACTGCCCGTTCACAGTCACCGTTCCACCAAGGTATTGCGGAAAACTTATATTGTTTTTTCCGCTTTGTGGGTACATACTTATTTGTTATTTTTACAATGGCACTTATCAATTTATCATGGCTTACTTCTATATATATTTCCGTCTAGGAGTGCGGGAGTTATTTCCCTTTCACTACATTCAGTGTAACCATCCCAATCGGCTTTTTTAAAATTCCAGCTTACTTTATTGTTAGCTGTATGTGTAACAGGTGTACATCTATAATATGTAATAATGGTGAACTGATCACTGTCGAAGTTGTTATCATGTACACTCCAATTACACTTTCCGGACAGGTCCGGTGTGGTCAATGTTAGATCTAACACTGACATTTCTAGTGTGGTTGAATTCACTCTTGTTCCTGAACCATCATTTAGTAATATTAAGTCATTGTCTTCAATATACTTGTACAATGCTTTACCCTTTTCGTTGATTCTATTACCTCCCCAAAGGGTGTGATGGATATTAAAGTCGCCACACATTATATACGGGGTACTTATAAATTGTTTTAAATGGGTATAGTCCTCATACCGATTGGTGACAGCTGTGTTATATATATTAATTACACTTATTGATTTGTCTTGTAGTTTTATTACGACTCTGACAACCTCCATATTTGGACTTGTTATATCTAGTTCATGGTATATGAGGCTATCCCGTACATATATACCAACGCCTCCTCGTCTCTGTTGGTTTGGACGATTTTTAAGTATAGGTGGATAAAAACCTGGTATATCAAAATGTGTATGGTCATCTAGCCAAGTTTCTTGTAGACATATAATATTTATTTCTGGTCTACTTTCCATATATTTTAATAATTCTGTGCCATTAGCAAGTATGCTCCGTGCATTCCATTGCAGGATGCCGATACCACTGGTAGTTTTTGTGTTCATTTATATTTGTGACATAACAACGGGAATAGTTGAAAGATCAACTTTGACACCAAATAGGGTGTCAAGCTGACCAAGGATGTACATTATTATAGTTGGCCATGTTTCTCCAGACTGGTATTTGTTATATACTGATATAGCTAATGTAATTAGCTTTTGTACAGGTATATTTACCGTTGGTTCCTGTGGACCTTGTGGGGGTTGTACGGATGGACGGACGGTAGGACGGTCGGGTGTCTTGGACATTGGAGTCCACTATATCATTAGTACACGCGCCTTTTTCAGTCGGAGCGTCCCCGGTTACAATCTGTGCAAAGGATTTTTTTACCGCTTCGCGACGGGTACATCTTTCTTTTGTTTGAATTTTAATAATTTCAATTGTCTTTTTTCTGGCTGGGCATCCCCCGTATGCCGCACTGTCAAAGTCAATTTTACTGTTGTACTGCTATCTGCAGTGTCATACGCTCTACCTTTCATGCGTAGGGCTTTTGTAACCCCATTTTCTTTCAGAGTGTCAACTATATCCGCCTCGGACAGGTCGGGCGTAACACCGTATATAACTCCATCAGTTCTGTTTACGGAGACTGGTTCCTTTATGGTAAGTACAAACTCACCTAGTTTACTGCATTTAAGGAATTTTTTTTTCTGCTGGGTGTCCAAGCAGGTTACCATCAGGTCACCGTTGGGCATAGCTCTAACTCCTTTAACTGGATAGCCTGATAATGCAGATAGAGCTTTCTGTATCATTATGGGGTTTTTGTTTCCCAACTTTGTCTTAGCACATTTAATGATTACATTGTTCTGGGGGCCGCGGTGGCCGAGTGGTTAAGGTGTACCGACACTTTAACACTAGCCCTCCACCTCTGGGTTGCGAGTTCGAAACCTACGTGGGGCAGTTGCCAGGTACTGACTGTAGGCCGGTGGTTTTTCTCCGGGTACTCCGGCTTTCCTCCACCTCCAAAACCTGGCACGTCCTTAAATGACACTGGCTGTTAATAGGACGTTAAACAAAAACAAACCAAACGTACTCCTCTCTATCTGGTGTACTGGACACTCTTTTCCTTTTATGTTCAGGTCTAAAACTGCCGAAACCGGCTTTTACATATCAAGTATATTGACATGCTCTTCTTCCATGATGTCTCTGCATACAAATTGCTAAGCGCAAACGAAGCGTAAACAAAACGAACAAAACGAAACGACGACGAACAACGGACGGACAACGGCACAAACAACAAACAACAAACAATAGGAAAGACGACGGACGGACGGACGTCGGCTCAATATAAAGAAACAAGATAATCGCAGTGATATCGCAGTGAAAATATTCATTATCAGTTATATCAAGTGAAATATAGCGGCGTTATCAGGTGTCAATATGTACTTAATTTCCTTAACGTGCACACTCTTGATTATATAGACCAACAGGCCGATCACATCTCTAGGGAAGCTCCTTGCGGACAAGGATGATCCTCGAGTTCAGCCAGTCCATAGCGATACATCAGTGTCTCAGCTTACTATGATGGCGATTTACTTGAAAGTACGTATTTAGAAAAACAAACATGTTTTATTACTCAAATATATGAATAATTGAGCAAGGGACAATTGACAAAATTTTTCATTCTGAGATTGAATATATGCTTTCATTCACAAATATCAAATTTTGCATCTAATTGATATGTGTTCTTATCTTAAATTCTATAATAGAAACAATTGGATATCTCTGCAAAATTGCTAAGTCTAGCATCTCGTTTTCTAATTTAGCATCGGAACAAGTATGGATGTAGTGCTGAGGACATGAACGAACTTATCGCCCTCCACAGAAGCACGGCATGTCCTGGTAGCCTTTGGGTTCTGTCCCCTAGCCGAGACATACCAGAGTCTTTAAAAATGGTAGTTGCTACTCCTGCTTAGCGCACAGCATATTTGGAGTGGGACGACTGGTTCGCCTGTTGTCAGTATAATGTGACCGGGTGGGGTGTGCTGCTGGGTGTCTTCGGCAGTATGCTTCAGTGAGGTAGCACTATACATCGGCAAAAGTTCCGGCCTATCACAAGGAGACTTAACACGAACATACCGCAGCCTCCCAAAACACACATACGCACTCACCACACGCATGCATGTCGCACGCACGGGAGGCCGTCCTTAAATGACCTTAGCTGTTAATAGGACGTTAAACAAAATAAACCAAAATAAACCAAACCAATGTCCTGGTAGCAATATTCCAGCCGACATCGCTGAAATGTAAGTAAATGTTCATTCGCATAATTACTACTAAGAGCTGTGTCTTATATGTGCTCACAAGAAAATACAGCACTGTTTTGTTAACATTCCGCATTTTGTCGATTTCCCTTTATCAATGATAAACACTCTTAATTATCTTGGTGAATGAAGAGTCATGATAATTGAATGCATTCAAACTTCATACGAGATCGGCTGAGCACTTCTTCATAAATCCTAATTTTTCATTTTATTTTATACAATTGTATGTAAAGAAACATACACCTCCTTAGTCCTGTCTTGCAAATGCGCTGGTGTATTACAAGCTATGATAGGCGTACTTCAATAACAATACGGACAATAATGTTTTTCCGTTTCTTTTAGGGAGAGGCTTACTGATGACCTGCTTGTGAAACACAAGGAACATTTGATTTGCAAATGTGAAAAGTTTCGTTTTCACATGGAGAGATCATGTGGACGATGCCAGAAAGTAAGCCCGTTATTTTAAGCTTCCAAAGCTTCCAGAGTTATTATGAAATACATTTAAAATGGGAAAACCACTCTCGTACTGTTTGGCAATTTTCAAAATAAATAAAACTCGGAATCATACCATGAATAAAACAGTGACAGGAGGTCCTAGGCCCACTCTATGCTAAATAATTATGATAACAACATTTACGATAAAACCTTTTAGCCATTGGCTAATTTGCATAAACATTATATTAGTTCTTAATTCAAATGTTAAGGACACTACACGAATTAACATAAAATACTATCAAACTATTTAAATAAAAGATCGCCTTAAACCTAATTTCACAGCAAATCTTGCTTAAAAGGATCACCGAATGCATAATTATCATGCACAGTTGTTTCATCAATTAAGAGACTATAGACTAATCTTTATATATGCTATGTTATGTAGCTGAATTCATCGAATATTTTATAAATTGTGCGTTATGTAAATGAACTTCCATTATTACTGTAGAACATAAAGCCAATTCCAACTATCCAAGTCACAGGGTCTTGGTTTACTTATTTTACGGGTTTTACGTCCGTTTGACGGGTACCGGGTGCTAGTGACGGTATCGAGTAGCTTCGGGCTATCGTCTGTTTCTCCCGTGGTTTGATTGGCTCATTTACTTATAGGTACGCTTGAGTGACAGATCGGTATCATAGTGTCAGCAGGGTCCAACGGTCAACTGTGTTTTGATTGGTTACCCTTATTGGGACATGATCTGTGATTGACAGCTGAAATTTATGCGATGTTTTATGTTCACTATATTATGTCCACTTTCCTCTCTTTACCCGTCATAGGAAACGGTCGAAAGCTCTTAATATCGGACTAAAAACCCTGTAGTGTTTGTCCGGGGAATTAGCTCAATATTATCTTTTAAAAATAAAAATAAAACACTCGTAACACGTGTTTCGTTTTCTCTCGACAATCGCCTTCTCTCTATTTATTTTCCTCTAAACACAAAAGAGTTCAACAAACCTCAAAACTGCAAGTTGGGAGTTATCGCCCTTACCACAGTTCCCAGACCAGTAATTTCCATTATACATAACATCCCCGCCACTACAAAACTTGCACAGGGTGCAAACTGGTCTGGTAACTATGGAAGACGATAACTTTACAAAACATTAGAAATGAATATACAGTACAGCTCGAGTGGACGTTGCTTAATCCACTCATGCGCGAAATGGGGGGACATGCGTGGGCAAGACTGTCCACGAGCATTCACGGTATACCGTGATCCGTCACAGTCCACCGAATCACGTGGACATATGAAAAATCCACGCGATACCGTGGTTCGTGACGATCCGCGATATTGAGTGGGCAACCACTACACGATAAGCCGTGAAGACTCGCGCTGTTCCGCGATATAGGGTGGACACTTTCTTGTCCGAAACGCATACCAATGGTCCGATTGTACAATCACTGTCAGAGCGAAATTTGACCCGATTAACGTGTACCCTGAATAAATAACTATCTGAATCATGAAAATGCGTCATGACATAAAACATAAAACAAGAGGAAAAGGGCAAGCTATCCGTACATACACTTAAATTTAAATCACATCCCTTTTCCAAATCGTAATAACCACTTATATGCAACGAACAAGAAACCAAATATCATTACAATCAACTACATGTATCATATGGTATGACACAGTGAATATATCAGCTGGTGACGTCATAAAAAGAGAAACATGCGGTAATGACTAAACACTGTAATATATAATGCTTCCAGTCAGAGGCTAAACGTGATCACAATGTCAATGTATCCGTATATAATCGGAGTACATTGTTCACATAAGCGTATATGCCATATCTAACGACTATAAAGCAAACCGAAATTTGAGCTCACAGCTATACATCATGTTAATTATGAAGGCACCGTAATTAACCCATCAAACAATAAACCGGATAAAATGCTATCTGCATTATTTCAAAACATCCAAATTAGTATTCTAAAATGTAAAAGTCATCAATATTGAATTACTTCGGTGATACAAAATAATGTATATTGACTGCATGAAAAACACGTTTGAAATGATACAAAATCATTACATGCATTATATAGTTCAGCATTAACTGAGAACCGATGAAAACATAGAAAGTGTAGACTATATTAAATGTCATTCATTTCAACATATGGATATGCTCTATGCAATGAATGATAAGCGCAATGATCAGCTGAAGATTGCAGACAACCATATAACTAGTCACAACTAAAACAATATGCACTACTACTACACACAGGAAATTCCGAACAAGGTAAGTATATATAGGAAATCATCACGATCATACATCATGTAATGTTACAACACTAAAGGTGGCGGATTAGCAATGAGCTTCCTTTTGGTTTTTGCATCCAAGTTTTGTAGAGGCATCCACCTGGCATTCTGGGCTGGTTCACCTTTAAAATGAAGCAAGCACTTGTCACCTGTACTAGTATGTTTCCTGGCAAGAACACGACGAACAAGACACGAATTAGATTCACTTGATGTAACGTCAGCTGGATCAACATGATCATTATCGCGATAACGCAAAGGTTTTTGTCGTGTACGACGGGGACGTGTCTCTTGTACTGTTGTCTTCATATGGGAGCTTGTTGGGTTGTCCGAACTTGAAGAGTTCTTTGAACTTTGGTCCGTAGGTATTATTGGTAACAGGCGTTTCCTACCTTTGGATGATTTCTGACGAGGAGGAGACGTTGGCGTAGGCGGAAGAATTCTGCGTTGTCCATGGGATACCGGAGAAAAAGACGCCTTTAGTATAGCGGTGCTATTACTCTGTTCCGATGACACATTTTCTGAGGGCACGTCAAACGATACTTCAGCTGGAGTATCTATGTCTGTTGACACCATGTAGTAATGGTCCTTTGATGTAACTACTGTTGGTACAAGATACCCTGACGGATCAGGAACACGCACATACGCTATCTTAAGTCTGTCGATATGAACAGGACGCATCGACTTTCCTGATGAAATATCCTGTAAGCGAACAAGATGAGGAGAACATAGCTCCTGTATTGCATATGGGCCTATATAACGAGGTTGGAACTTCTGTCCTTGACCAGTAGGATCTTTCAGCAGATAGACGTAGTCTCCAACATCGACCTTCAGTGGGTTGGTCTTCGAATTTGCATTCCGAAGAAATGCTTCTTGTTTCGCGATTGCATGTTTCTTAACATCTTCCCGAATAGCAGTGAGACGTTCCGTGAGCCTCTTTATATACGAGTGACAGTCTTTGGGAATAGAGGTTAAATCAGTCGGAAGAATGTGATCCGAAAGAGGAAATCTGGGTCGACAACCGAAAACAATTTCGAATGGACTATAACCAAGAGTCGAATTTACAGTGTTGTTCATCGAGAATACAACTGACGGAAGAATTTCGTCCCATTGCTTTCCTTCTTGTATGAATGGAGTTAACCGTTCTGCTAGAGTGCGATGACTGCGCTCAACTGCTCCAAGACAGTGATGGGAAAAACTGGGTGTAAACTCTTGCTTTATGTCCAGCAGGCGATGGATTTCTTTTGTACATCTGGAAATGAATTCCGTTCCCTGATCTGATACAATAGTTTTGCACACTCCAAAAGTGGTAAACATTGAGTACATAGCGTCTGATACTGTAATGGCATCTTTTGATGGAATTGGTATTGCATACACGTATTTGCTGAATAAGTCAATTGCAGCAAACACATAGGCATTTCCTTTCCTGGAAACTGGAACTGGTCCATACAAATCGACTTCCCACACATCAAATGGTTTGGCTGGAGTAGGGAAAGCTACAATACCACTCTTTGTATGTGTCTTAGTAGTTTTGCGAGCTTGGCATTGCGGGCACGATCTAACATAATCTGCGATTAAGGTTGCTAGTCGTGGAAAGTAATACGATGTTTTGAGTGAATCAATCGTATGCTGTATTCCTCCATGTCCACCCATGCTACTATCATGGTATTGAGCAATAACTGTTTTGATCATTGTATTTGGGACGACCAACTGATAGTTTTCCAGAGCTTTCGTTCTTGATGACTTGGCTACTCTTGTATGTAAAAGTAAACCGTCGACAAGTAAGTAGTCCGAGCATTCGAGCAAAATCCTCCTCGACTCTTTCTGAGATTCGGGCAATCGATTTTCCGAAAGGTAGTCAATGATTTTCCTTAAATCAATGTCCTGCATCTGCATAGTTCTTACAGTGTTTACATCAAATGCACCATTGGAAAACAAATCAAAAGTCTTAATCTGGGTAACAAAGGAATCACTAGTGTCTGCAGGAATATCTACTGAGGATATTTGACTGTGGTCGTTGACACTAGAATGAGACACTGACTGGTCTGTCAGTACCTTAGAGTTCAACTCCTCAGCAGAAGTGGGAAATTGTATAGCGTCACTGGCTATTTGATTATTATCGATATCGTAAGAGGTGGGTATTTGAGGATCATCGATACCACTAGAGGTGGGGCCGGTGGGCACGCCAACCTTTGTACGTTTAATCGAGCTACATTGTCCCCCCAGTAACTGGTTGTCGTATCCTAAACTTGGGAGAAGCATGTCCTTTTGGTTTGTGGCTGACATCCGTAGAGCAGGACATGTTTTTCGCTTCAGTTTCCTTCGCAAGCACGACAGCTCTGCCTTATCATCAGTGTCCGCATCATAGGCAGATTCTTGATTACCGGTAACTGTCTTTAAAGGTAATTTGAAAGGTAGAAGTACATCAGGAATAAACAAATCAACGTTGTTCACTTCATTACGCGAGTCCGAGTCACGCGCAAGTAGACCTCTTAGGAAATGGTCTTCGGGAACCACAATGTCGGCTTTTGCTTCAGGTACATATGGAAAATACGGATCGTCTTCTGAAGGACTGTGGAAATTTTCCACCTGTTGGGCATCCCTAGAAAGTGCATCGGCCACCTGCATCTGTGTTGCAGGCTTGTAGCGAATTTCTACATCAAACTGCTGTAGGATAGTTATCCAGCGTTCGTAGATCGCTCCTTTCATCTGCTTCTGAAATAGAGGTCGAAGGGCTTGGTTGTCACATTCCACAAAGAACTTCCGTCCTCTCAGATATGCAGCACAATCAAGAACAGCAGTAACCATTCCAAGAAGCTCAAGTTTGGTTGGACCATATGATCTTTGGTAGCGGTTCAGCGACTTTGATCCAAACCTGACAACATGGATATCATCTGTGGTAGAGTCAGAAGTAGATTGATATAACATATAACCTATTCCTTTTGAGCATGTATCTACACTAACATGGAAGGTTTTGTCAAAATTTGGATATGCTAAGACTTCTGAATGTTCCAAGAGAGATTTTAGACGGTCTAAAGCATCTTGACATTCCTTTGTCCAATGAAATCGAATACCTTTCCGTGTAAGATTGATCAAAGGCTGTGCCTCAGCACTGTAATTGGGAATAAACTTTCGAAATCAGTTGAAAAGGCCGAGCATCCTTCGAAGAGATTTAACATCGGTTGGAGGACTGATTTTCTGCACAGCATCTATGCGATCAGGTGGAGGGGAAATTCCTTTGCTGGATATTTTGTGTCCTAAGAAAATGCACGAGTCTTGGGCAAAAGAACACTTTTTGGGTCCCAGTTTTAGTCCAGCAGACTCAAGTCTACAGAAAACCTCATCTAAATCTATTAAATGTTGTGAAAAAGTTGATGAGCTGATGAGGATGTCATCAAGATAACACAGACAAGACTTAAATGTCAGCCCTCTAAGTACTTTGTCCATTAACAGCTGGAATGTGCTAGGGGCGGAGCTTAATCCCATTGGTAACCTTTGGAACTGAAAGGTGCGATAACATGTATTAAATGCGGTCAGTCTTGCACTATTCGAATCAATAGGCATCTGAAAAAATCCAGACGAAAGATCAATTGATGTGAAATATTGAGGTGTGTTGTTGGAGAAAGATTCAGTTAATTCTTGAAGGTTAGGTATTTCATACTGAAAAGTTTGGGTCTGTGAGTTAAGGTATCTGAAGTCGACACAAAATCTAAACTGGGATAGACTGGAGTCTTTAGTAATTGGTTGAGATGGCTTGGTGTCTCTTCCTCGCTTAGAAACAAGGACCACTGGGCTAGTGATGATTATTTCCTCCGACTCGCTTATTGGGGCAATGATACCTTGGCGTAAAAGTTCATCCAGTTGATGCCGTAGTACTTCCTTTTTGTCTGGAGGAAGTCTATAGGGTCTCTGGTGTTTTGGTTTGGCATCTGGTTTTAAAAGTATCTTGTGGGTAACAACATCAGTATAGCCTAAGTCAGGTGAGTCTGGAGTCACAAACAATCCTTTATGCTTCAGCAAGAGTTCTTTTAGGCTATTCTGTTCTGATGGTGACATGTGCTCAGGAATATTGAAATTGGCAAGATAGGCGTCCAATTCGGTGTTATTTCGAGTATCTCGTTCAACATTCTGAACAAAACAGTCAGATACATCGGTGCTTTCAAAATCTGCCGACGCGTAAGAAAAATGAGCAATAGTCTTACCTTCTAGAATTGTAATTGGACCTGTACCAGCGTTAAGGATTTTAATTGGCACTGAATGTTCATGAGAAACTGTCACTAAAGTCTTTGATATCAAAAGATGTGTGAACCATATAATACATGGTTAGGAACAGATCCCCAGATAACCATTTCAGAATTTGCTTGTATGGTTGTACGGCGTGGACATTTTACACAGTTTTGGCCGAATGAATAAGTATTTTGTTTGAAATCTAAAATAACACCCTTGTTATGTAGAAAACTAGTCCCTAGAATCATTGGATGGGATGTGTGTGGCAGGATATGTACTGGTATGCTATGAACATTGCCTTGGATACGCATATTAACCATTGCTGTTCCTACAAGAGATATTGTCTGGTTGTTAGCAAGAATTATTTGATCACTTTGTGAATGTTCAAAACCAAACTTCCAGGTCGTAGGAATGCGCGAAAACAAATCATTGCTAACAATGTTGATCTTACTACCAGTATCCAACAGGGCTGCTATCTTGATAGAGTTAATGTCAACTGGAAGAAACAAAAACTGAGGTTTTGAGGTTTGAAGTGTTGGGTGTACCGAATCCTCCAATCTTGACCCCATAGCTGTATCAGTTAATGCTGAGACCCTGAGGAGTTGGGCCTGTCTCTCCTCAGGTTGTTGTAGTTTCCCTGGTGATGTGTAGATGGTCTGCTTTGTGATGATACACATAGTCTGCATTGGAAAGCTGGGTGGCCATACTGGGAACAGAGTTGGCATTGGATACCAATAGCAGATTCACCAACACCAGTCCAATTACACTGACGACTCATATGTCCCATACCATGACACGAGAAACATTCTATCTGTTGAGTGTCGCGACTCTGACCTTGACCTTGTCTGTATCCTTGGGTATAACCTTGACCTTGTCTATGACCTTGGGTATAACTTTGACCTTGTCTTTGACCTTGTGTATAAGCTTGACCTTGAGTATGACCTTGTCCATGGGTATAACCTTGACCCTGGGTATAATCTTGACCTTGGACATGACCCTGACTATGACGGAACGGTCTGTACTGTGGTTGCTGGTGGGAAGAGCCATGGCCGTGCACTGTTGTCAATGTGGCAACCATCTCTGTCAAGGACTTCACTTGAGTCTTAAGGTCGTCAAGTTCAGAAGAATTTGTTTTGTTCTGTGATACTGCACAAATAGTGTTGTCCAAGCGAATACCACAACTCTCTGCCATTTTTGCTTTTGAGAGGGCCTGGTCAAGGGTGGTAGGAGAACCTGCACTAACGTACAATGCTAAATCCTTTGGTAGACCTGTAATAAATTTTGCCATTAATTCATGTTCAGGTTTTTTCATTAATTGGCCCTTTTCCAGTACCAAGCAATAGAAATCTTCGTTGGCTGACCAGGAAGCAAGTGGAGAGACTGGAAGTTAGCAGTTTCTGTGAGCATCTGGGGACTGTGCCAGTCCAAGGCTAGAAACCGTCCCTGAAAAGCACTAATTACAGTGTAGAAAAAGGTAGATTATTGAACCATGTCAAAACTGGTCCCTGCAGGTGGAGATGGAATGCAGCGATTTTTCTAGCATCAGAGTCAACAACATTTATTAATGTGGCATAGGAACTAAATTCATTCAAAAATTTATCTGCATTCTCATGAGGATATCCTGTAAATTTTGTGCAAGTAATTGCTTTAGCCATGATGTTGAAATTTAGTTCATCTGCTGTCTCATATGTATCTAAATTGTGAAATGTAACTTCTAATAAGTTGTCAGTAATGTTCAGTTTATCATCAGTAATACTTTTAGTAGAACATGAAGAACTATCATTTTCAAATTTAAATGAGTCCTCAAAAAGTTGATTTGTTTTTAAAAAATTGTCATCAAGAATGTCCGAATCACTATCATATTCATTTTCCACATTGTAAATTAATGGAGGTGTAAGGCTATTCATGACATGTGACAAGTTATTTTACAAATTTCACCTCTGTTTTTCATCCTTAGAAGAATAGTTCACAGATGTTGGCTGGTAGGCTTTCAAGATTTAATATAGTGAACACATTTATATAAAAAAAAAATTGAAAGTTTTCACTCTGCAGGTTAATTTCGAGTCAATACATGCAATTAATAATATGCAGCCAATGAAACACACATGTATGTCGGCCGGTGGGCTTTCAACAAAACATGTGACTTTTATAATATTTGTCATATATACACACACAAACTGTAGGCCTATACTATACAAATTCATATATATCACAATTTTGTGTCGGCCGGTGGGCTTTCAACAACAAAACCATGTGACTAAGGTCAGTAAATATGCAAATGAAAAGACAAGTTGAGTTTGTACGTTGATATAGTCGGCCGGTGGGCTTTCGACTCAAAATCAGCAGTTTTTATTGGACAAGTTCATGATATACAAACAAAACTTTGCGCTGCCACACAGAAAGTAAACTTTGTCGTGGATGTAGGCCATCATGCAATTTAAAGTATGAAAACCTGGATATGCGGCCACGTGATCTATGGATCCGAAGGTCAGTGTGAAGGCCTAAATGTACTCCAGTGTGTGCGGTATTGAAATTTGATATGAAGTCATTCAGCCCCATTAAAAAGTCCTCAAAGTGTTGCTGATATCTTGGACATACTTCAGCAAGAGTCAAGCGTGATTTAGAGGGGTATTTGGCAACTGTACGTCTGATATCTTTTGGTGGAACGGTGCCGAAAAGTATTAAAGCCGATGGATTTTTATTTAGAATGTGTTGTTCGATGTTCAAAATTGTAGAAACAAGACTTTCATATAGATTAGTTTTACATTGGTCAGTATAGTTAGCTATATCATCAGGGATGTCATTGATACCAACACAAAATATATAGAGCTTATAATTGGTGTGGTCAAAGTTCCTAAGTAAACCTATGTGGTCTCGAAGTGTTGACCCCCTTGATACTCGCAATGTTAACTCGTCCAAATGAGCACCAGCAAATCGGGAATCGCTAAATAAAACACACTTACTCATAACAATCCGTCACATATCGCGCTAAAACTCACAAACCTTCTTTTCAATTCGGATTCTCCACCATGTAGTGTTTGTCCGGGGAATTAGCTCAATATTATCTTTTAAAAATCAAAAAAAACACTCGTAACTCGTAATATTCGATTTTTTCTGCAAAACACTACAATCAGTAAATGAAACACCACGCTTGAAGTACAGTAAGGGGGATTACAATGGTATGAGAGGAGAAATGCCAGATGACTGGACAGGAATCATGCATGGAAATATAGCAGAATTGTACAGTAAATTTACCGATTTTATAACAAAACTTTCAAATCAATATATCCCAAAACACAAATTTAACAGCCACCAGGGAAACAAAAAGGATCACATGCCACTAAAAGAGTCTATTCTGAAAAAGATTAACAAAAAACACAGAGCATGGCAGCGCTACATGGAAACCAAATCTGAAGAAAAATATAAGGAATATGCGAAAATCAGAAACCAGCTGAAATGGGAAGTCAGAAAATCCAAAAGAGAACTTGAGAAAAAAATTGCCGAGGATATTAAGGAACAACCTAAGAAATTTTGGAAATATGTCAACTCCAAAAGAAAGGTCAAAACTGGAATTTCGGACCTTAAGGGTCTGAACGGAGATGATACAAAAATTGCAGTGAGAGATAAGGACAAAGCCGAAGTTCTCGCCAAGTTCTTCAGCAGTGTTTTTACCCAAGAACCCCTAGGAGACCTACCAGAATTCAACAAAAGCAACATAGTTCACCCGTTTGAGGATATCATATGCACTCAGCAAAAGGTTGAAAAACTGCTGTCGGATCTAAATGAAAATAAATCTCAAGGACCAGACATGATGCACCCTAAAATACTGAAAGAACTACGAAAACATATCAGTAAACCTCTGTCAGAAATATTTAACAAATCACTACAGGACGGTAAATTACCAGAAGCTTGGAAAGAGGCAAACATTACTGCTATTTTCAAAAAGGGCTCAAAATCAGAGGCAGGGAACTACAGACCAGTCAGTTTAACCAGCATAGTAGGAAAAACATTGGAAAAATTAGTAAGGGATAGCATAGTCAATCATATGAGCATAAATAATCTACTCAGCAATAAACAATTTGGCTTTGTCTCCGGGAGATCTACACAACTTCAACTACTAATGGTTTTGGAAGAATGGACAGAAATAATTGATAATGGCGGTCAGCTGGATGTTGTATACATGGACTTCATGAAAGCCTTCGACAAAGTCCCACATCGTCGATTACTCGAGAAAATTAAAGGATACGGAATTAGTGATCAGGTCACTAACTGGATAAAAGACTTCCTCAGCAACAGATGTCAACGAGTACTAGTAAATGGAGAATCCTCAAAAACGTACCCCGTAGTAAGCGGTATACCCCAAGGAAGCGTGCTTGGACCAATCTTGTTTGTAATATATATTAATGATTTACCTGAAATTCCCAAATCAAATTCCCCACTTTTTGCGGATGATACAAAACTATACCGAGAAAGCAGAAATAATAACGATAAAGACATTCTGCAAAATGATCTGAGCAAACTTGAACAATGGTCTGCAAAATGGCTACTAAAATTCCACCCAAACAAATGCAAAGTGCTCTCAATTAACTCCAAAGAGAAAAGATTATATTACATGTCAGGAACAACGGGTGAAAAATTAGAACTAGAAAGTATAACATCTGAAAAGGACATTGGAGTGACAGTAGATGAAAATTTAAATTTTAGAACCCATATCCAGTTGGGAGTGAATAAAGCAAATAGTATTCTAGGACTAATTAGAAGAACATTCACATATTTAGACGAAAAGATGTTCAAACTATTATTTAAGGCACTAGTAAGACCCCATCTTGAATACGCCTCAAGCGTATGGAGTCCCTATAAGACGAGGGACATCGATTTGATAGAGAACGTCCAGAGGAGGGCCACAAAACTCATACCTGGTTTTAAAAACTTGTCGTACCCGGAACGCTTGCAGAGACTGAAACTGCCAACCTTAGAACACCGAAGGAATAGAGGTGACCTAATCAACGTCTTTAAAATCGTGAAGAATATTTATGACGAGCGAGTCACAACAAATATGTTCCAAATGGACACCACCAGCAGGACAAGGGGACACTCGCACAAAATATTCAAAAAACGATGTAACCTAGACATAAGAAAAAACTTTTTCAGCTTCAGGGTAGTAGATGTTTGGAACAATTTGCCACAACATGTTATAGATGCCGAGGAGGTTAAACAGTTTGAAATTGCACTGGACAATCACTGGGATAATACCAACAAATAACTTGTGTATATATATGAAAAAGGACAAATTAACTCATTGCACACCAGATGTATATCACATTGTAAACATTGTAATATCAATTGATATGGACATAGAGGCTTACAGCCTGCGTCCATTATTTATCGTATTAAATCGTATTAAACACGTGTTTCGTTTTCTCTCGACAATCGCCTTCTCTCTATTTATTTTTCCTCTAAACACAAAAGAGTTCAACAAACCTCAAAACTGCAAGTTGGGAGTTATCGCCCTTACCACAGTTCCCAGACCAGTAATTTCCATTATACATAACAACCCGGTAAATAAAGATAAAGGATAATAATTAAAAACGACAAATAAATCGTAATCGTATTGACAAATGAACGGCGGATGAATTGGAATACATTAAATTTACCCTGAAGTGCCCCCCCCCCCCCCCCCCCCCCCCCCGCCTTATGTAATATCAAAAAGAGGCAATAATGTACTTCCGGTTTAGTCATAACGCAGAAGATATCTTTGCGGCAAAAAAGAAGTTGCAGAAGTTAGCAAGGAAGTAATGTGTAACTGCTCCTTCACGTCACGTAATATGTACATTTTAACTGTTTATTGCGTTCGTTTGCTATAGACCTATCCACATAACTTTTTTGAGTTATCCCCCGTTGTAACGCGATAGTGGCGCCCGGAGTAAAGACACTTCCGGTTTTGGTAGGCGTCTATGGATACGCTATCGAAGTGAGTTGTGTTTTTTACTATCAACACTACGTTTCCCATATTATTTGATTTCGTATGATATTTTGCGATAAATACATCAATTTTCTACATTTTCAAAACCTATTGTTTGCCATATTGTTAATTACACGCATATTTACAACGTAAGCAGCCGGCTGCATCATGGATATAGACGATCCTGGTGATATGACTTTGGAGTTATTTTCTATGTGGAGAGTCGATTCCCTCAAACAATTTCTAGAGAAACGAGGTATATCTACAGAAAGAACGAAAGCAGAACTTGCAGCTCTTTGTTATGCTGCCAATAGACTCAGCATCCCAATAAAACTTTCATCAAAAGAAATAGAAGCAGTCAATAACAAAGCTTACGAGGACTTATTGGTTGTTGAATCTGCTACCTCCGACCTCTTGTGAACTAAACTTTGCTTTTTACTTAAAAATGTATTAAACTTTTGAAAAGTGTTTTTTTTTTTTTTTTTTTTAAATTTTACATTGCATCATTAATTTCAACATTTCATTTACATCATGTTACAAAGTTTCAACAGTAAATTCCATGACTTATATAGTTGAAATTGTTAGATTTAGATAAGGATAGATCAGACACTTTCCCACTTTTGCCGGGTCTTTTGAGCCATACTGGTTGGAAGATTGTAGACCTAATATAGATCTAAACTTCTATAATTCTTAATAAAGGTTTTACAAGTTTCCTAATTTGGAATGTGTTTGTATTGTTTTTGCAGAGATATGTATTTCTTAATCAAAAGAATTACTAGATTAAGACCCATTGGTTGTCTATCATATGTAACACCAAGTAAGAAAGAGTCTGGTTTTCTTTCTAGCCTTAAACTTTAGCAAAACAGATGGCAAATTGTTTCTGGTGCTCCACTACAAAAACTGCAATCTCCGTGTTCAAGAACTTTCATTTTTAAAAACAGTGCATTAGTAAAGAACACTCTATTAGTAATTCTGTATGGGAGACTTTGTAGTTTAGAGACAATTGTTTCCTGAAACGAAATAACATGGGTTTTTTTCCCAACTCGTTTTTGCATTAAAATGTATCTAATAAGGTATGCCATCTCTCATGAGATTTAACAGGCCATTCTGCACCTTTAAAATAATCTTTTTATTGAAGTATCTTGATGGTTTTTCAATACTTTTAACTTGATTTAAGTTGTTATGTACTATATTTTTAATATTTTGTCTGTGGTCATTGACCAATCTCTTCCAGCCTCTTGGAATGGCACTAATGAGACTATTGAAGTTCATGAAATTAATGTGAACTTGATGTTTTTGTATAAATTGTTCATATGTCAAAAAAAATTCCATTTCCAGCAACAAGGTCCTTTACATACATAATGTAGTATTGTGACAAATGCTGTTGTCAACATATTGAATTGGACTCGGCCAATGGCCATGTTTCACGGGACGAATAGTTGTATATCGGAATAACGACTCAAAGGCCTGTTTGTTACTTAAGATAATGTGTCTTCCGTAAAACATGAACGAGTACAATGTGATAAGCATGGGCGCAATAAGATAAGACATGAGCTATGATAAAACAGAGTGTCAAAAACACGTCCATTCATCACAACGAACAGGCTCAGTCTACTTGAACAAAGGCAGACGATTTACAAAGAAACTCTGTGACGACTTGACCTCACACTATTACGCACATTACGACTGGACTTCACATTATTACGTTAAAGAACACAAGCCATCTCTCTCTTGTGACAAGACATTCCGACCCACACACACGCAATAAACAGGTACCCGAGCCGGTTATCCAGGTGTGGCGGCTAAATATAGATTGCCTCACCTGGAGAGCAGCACGTGCACATGAACATGACAATAAATAAAGGCACTCGTTCACTCACATCAACACACGTATCTATACATACATACACAGGCTAATAATTACATGTCATACATAAATAAAAACTAACTACGTGACAGTATATATATCAGCATCACATAATTTCTTTAAAAAAAAATAGGGCGTCTATTTATTTTAATACTTTCATTAAACCATAAAGGCTGGGAGAGAATATCCTCAGGGGTGGCGGGGAGCTATTCATAAAGAGAACCCCAAATCTGTAAAATTTCATCCCAAAAATGTGTGTTTCTGTAAAAACAGTGTCTTTTTTACTATACAAATTTGAAGAAAACTGAGATTGTTCTTTTAATATATCATGAATGTCATAAATCTCATTTCCCTCTGATGAAATTAGTTTAGTAATCACCTTTTCAGTATATTGCCTTTTTTCTAGGTTACAAAAGTACTTGGTACTCTTTTCTCCCCCAATCTTCCATCTTACATTTGCTCTGGTTATAATACCTTGTATTTTTTTTTATCCCTCAGTGTTTTAAGTTGTCCTTCAATGTCTGCTATATCATGTTTTACACTATCAACATCATTTGACCGATGTATATTATACAAATCTCTTAATTTATCTGTCAACTCTTTTTCTGACTTATCTCTTTCTTTTTTCTTAAAAGCTGATCGAGTAACTGATAGTTTTCCCCCTTATCATTAATTGCAGAGTTTCCCATAACAATTTATCATCTATGCTTTATACTGCATTCTCTATATCATTGTTATCATCTGTCCTTTATATACTGAGAAATCACTTCGTTTATGGTATTTTTAATTATGTTTACATATTCTGGATCCCCCAATCAACTATTATTAAACTTCAATGTACCATATCCACGTTCTGTTTTGTTAAATTCTAGCTCAATATAGACAGGCGAGTGATCAGATTTATATGCTATGTCCATATCTGCATTTTGAATATAATTTTGCAAGTTTGACGAGATCAGAAAATAGTCAAACTGACATTTTTTCCTATAAGGGCTACGCCATGTATATTTTCTTGACTTTTAACTCTCGCCAAACATCCATTAAATCTGTGTTTTGCATGATATTATGAATTCCCTATTGGCCTTTGTATTATTATGATTCCTATAATTAGCTGTATCAATTTCATATTCTAAAGGGACATTCCAATCGCCTGTAATCATTACAGTATCATTTCCAAGGAATTCAATTTTCCTTTGTATGTCAGTAAAAAATTCTGGATTGTCATCACTAGGGCCATATATGCCACAAAGGGTTAGTTTTATATCTTGTATCATAATATTTAATAACAAATAGTTTCCATTTTGGTCTTGGACAATATCTTTAACTTAATTAATATTCAAAAGAGTTTGTAAAAAGAATTGCAATACCCCTGCTTTGAGAAAAGAAAGAGGCAAAAATACTTTTCCTCTCCATTCATTTCTCCATACATTTCAGTAATTGCATCATTATGTGTATTTGTTAGAATAGAGATGTCATACTTGGATCGAAATCGATGGAATAAGTGAAATGTTTTCTTTTCATTTAACTGGTGTCGATTCATTTCAATATTCCACTAAATAAGGAGGAAGGACTATGTTCAGCTTGTTTTCCTTGAGGTACGTGTCTGTGTGATGAACTTTGGTGATCAACGAAGTATAACACCCAAGTTCTATGATTAAATGTAAGACCCATAAATCAATGCACTTATTAAAACATACACAAAACCATACACAAGTGACGTGACCATCTGATTATGATCATCAGTCAGCCTACTCCAACGATGTTAGAGGTTTTACACGGCGAGATAATTTTGACAGGCGTCGCAGTCGGCAAAATCATATCCGATAGAAAAAGAGCCGACCAGCGGCCTTTTATGTTATAGGAGTACAGCCAGCCAAGCGGGTCAGTCCAACAGATGATCGTAATTTGTCATGATCATTGTAATATTTTTATTTGGTGGCATAAATAAAACCGAAAACTCCTTAAGTTAGTGTTATGAACAACGAACAATTCATACCTTCCGATTGTCAAAAAAACAGCGTCTCTAATATGGTAAACTATTGACCATCGGCCATGAATGGAACCGGAAGTGTCTTTACTCCGATCAAAGGGCACGTAACTCTAAAAATCCAATATGGCGGCTTTATGTGGATATTAGGACTAAGACCACAATTAGCTTCGCTATATGTTTCATTGTAACATTAAAATTCATAATAAATTCCCAACATCTCATATGCAACTTTCCATCTCACCTGGCCAAGACCAACATCTGAGAAGCAAAATATAAAAGTTTCAACCCAGCATGTTGGGCATTTTCTGGAGATAGCTGTCAAAATGTGTCACCAACGTGGATTATATATCCACCGGGTCAGGGGTAGAGGTCAAATCAGGACTCATCACACAGGGTCCTGGAGCACATAATAAATGATCAATATTATTATTTTACCTCACAAAACATAGATTGACATCTCTGCTATAAATCCACATTAAATTCATCAACAGAAATCAAGTTCAAAGAGGCATTTGATTGGTTTTCCTGAGATACATACATTTTTGAGGGGACTTCATTCGTGGGGCCTGAACCCGGAAGTACTTAATTGTGGTCTTAGTCCATAGGTCTATTTAAGAAGCAAGTATGTCTATTTATAGAACACAATATCGTGCATAGGCCTCGACATTATCAGTGTGAAGATGTTAAAATAAATTAAAATAACTTTCTTACGGGCCTAGGGCTAGGGCTACTGTATACAGTAGGCCTATCAGTAGGCCTATACATGTAACGACATACAGACCTAGGTTTATATTAATGATAAATAAGAAATTTCTAATGTTTATTATCACAACTTCCCCACAACTTCCCACACATTTCAACCATAGATTTGTCTAGAACGATTATTCATACCCTGCCTACACTGTCAGAAATTGTCCGTCTGTCGTCCAGAGCTACGTGAGTGATCGCAGCTAAGACTTGTCTTGACTAAACCCCCATTATAAAATTAAATTGATATGCTAAGCCTTAAATGGAATCATTAATTCAGCGTGGTTCGAAATTTTAAAGGTATCATATTTTACCTAAAAAGATATTACAATTCTTCAAACAAATTTGAATTTTCATATTAATATTAAAATTAATTGTTACAATTATTTCAAACTATAACATACAGAGGGACTCTATTTATCCCCATTGCAAACCATGCTTGTGCACAACTCAATTTATGTTCATACTGAATCACATGTATGCTTTATTTTTGTTTCCATGATTTGTATTACCATACTTTTGCTGTTTCCCAATCTTGTTACCATTTTTTCCGTAATACATTCATGTATTCCGTAATAATTTCTCAATAATATGCAGATGTCTTAACCTGAATGCAAAACCTTCATTAGGCCAAATTTCACTTGATTTGACATGTATATGAAGTTTATCACACAGGAAAAAAGAAAAAAGAGTGGTCATTTTGGGTAAAAATGAAAAAGTAACATCACTGTGGGTAAAGGAAAAAAGCCAGGGTTATGTATTCATCATGCTTGTAGGGACACAGCAGATGTACACCCAGTTTCCCCTCTCCCTGATAGACTTAGACATTTGGACAGATAGAGGGTTGGGTTTGGAATTTTTCTCACATAGAATAAGGCCAAGCAAGATAATTTGATATTAATTGTTGTCGAGCTGTTTTTCATTTGTTCCACTCAAGTTACGCAATACCAATACCTAATAAATTTAAATTACATGTTATTGTATATGTATTTGGCATATTGATTTAGTTTGGTTGAAAATATGATCCAATTGAAGTTGTCAGGCTATTGCTTTTTAAGCGGAAATGATTATGAAATAAATAATCATATGGAATCTTTACTAGATTGTAGGCAAATCTTCAACACTAGGGAAAAAATATTCTATCAAGGGAAACTTAACTGTAAACACGCAGGAAAATAAATGGGATAGGTTGAATTCTGGATGTGAGGAAGTTAATGCAGACACAAAGTGATAATGAAATTTACATTGGTTTTTACATTGACATCTGTAGGTACTACACTATTCAAATTGGACCCCGACTACAATAGCTGAAAGAAGTTTCAGCATTGGCTAAAGTATTTGAGCGGCGGCATGCCAATCACCAGACCAGGTTCATCGACGATTTACAAATTTCACCAGCATGGGTTTCGTTTTTGGAGGAGGTTGGAAAGGATGCCATTGGTTTGTCGTATTGTTCTGATGGTTTCAATCCTTTCCATCACAACATTACTCAGGGAAGCTACAGTATATGGGCACAGAGTGGCCTCATACTCAACCTCCCTCCTCAACTGCGGATGAAAAAAGAAACCACAATGCTCTTTGGACTCATAGCAGGTATTTGGATAAGGTCTAATCAATATTGAATACAACGGACTACATATATTACATTATGATATATATATTGCTTCAATATATATCACAAAAAACAAATGGTCATTAAAAAGGTAAATGATTGTAGTGGATTTGGTTTGGATTATGTAATGGTTTGACCTATAGCTATCATCGGTGATATGCTTAATTGTTCATTTTGCACTGTATGCTATATACAAACTTTTTTATGCAAAAAGCTTTTCCATAATGATATAACCAAATTTTGTATGAAACACCATGATTTATACAAATTTGTGTAGCAAATTTGTGCTATAAAAAGTTTGGTCTGAACCATCATTAAGGAAGAGCAATTATAATTTGATTTTAATTTTTATCAACTATTAAACTTCCAGGCCCCCATGCTCCAAAGTGCATCAACGTCTACAATGAGGTGCTGGTGGATGAGCTCTTAGAACTTGACACAGATATACCTGTCTTCAACTCCTGGACACAACAGTCAAGTATTCTTCGTGCCAGAATCCTCTTCACAGTATGCGACGTCCCTGGTAATGCTAAAGAGCAGAATAGAGTGCAACAAAATGCTAAAGCAGCCTGTTGCCACTGTCACCTAAAGGGTATGTAAAATAACAAGTATCAAGGCAATCTG